>NC_068360.1:33294990-33552490 GCF_020536995.1 Dreissena polymorpha
TAACAAGTTGGCAAATTTAATTGTTGGTTAATTATAGGCGTTTACCTTTGATCTGCGCATACTATTTCTTGCCGTGGAGGCAAAATAATGTAGAAGCGATTGTCCGGGTTGGCAAAATAATGTAGGAGCGACTGTCCGCCCTGTCAAAACATCGTAGGAGCAACTGTCCACCCTGTTAAAACATCGTAGGAGCGACTGTCCGCCTTGTCAAATTAAGCTTAGGAGCGATTGTCCGTAGGAGCGATTGTCCGGATACCTGCTATTTCTACTACTACTAATATTACTACAATTTCTACTTCTACTATATATATTACTATTTAAGCCATCGCTAATAGAGCTACACATACTTCTTTTTCCTCTCATATTATCACCATCACAACCACCACTCACTCCACCACTTCTACGATTGTTTCAGCTTACACTAACATATCCATTAGAAAACTCACTTTCAATAAGCGGATTTGTGATCTCTGCGTAATTAGCCCCAAAAGGGCTTTGTTCCACCTTCCATAAGTAAGTCGCACTGCTGTTATCGACGTCTTTTGTAAGAATTCGCACGTTTAAAGTCAAGTCTTGGAAAGCCAGTTTCACAATACCATATTTTCCCTGCCGGCAGTTGGACCCAACGCATCTGAAATGGCAAAAACAATAGACGAATTTTCAATATACGTAGGGTTTCATTCATTATATTTTCCCAGACGATAAAATGCAGTTGTAAAACTGTTGGCTTAGATACATGTACATCGATAATTATTGTTTGTACGGGCTGCCCTTCATTTCATTGCATGCACCCTTCATTGTAAATGCAAACGTTAACATGTGTCGAACTTTTCACCAGATAGTTCTGACAAAAATTACATTTCAAATTTGCAGAGCAACCACAGGCATGTTTCTGCTCTACGATTTATATTTAAATGAGGGTGGACTGTGTCTTAACATAACAAATGACCACTCGCCAGCTGTCAATCAAACTCACGTAATAATCAATCAGATTTCGTTTATTGCGGTCACATGGTCCGACAAACAAAGACTGTCGGAGTAATGAAATAAGCGTTTTATGAAAACACAACTTAGTGGGCGGAGCGATCGCGTATTTGGCGACTGGTCAATTGTTGTAACCCAAATTGCACTTATCATAATGAACTATATTCACATACCCATTTGCTACCACTGCAACAAAAATAAAATTGAATATCGAAAACAAAAGCTTAGGATTTTTACAGTCTTAATAGAGTCATAAGTCTGCTGAAAAGAAAAAACAACAACATGATGGTCTGTATGTTACTATTTCAAGTAATCACGTCGTTTTAAGAAATGATCACCTACTCGAGTTTCAAGTTCAGAGGTTCCTTTTCTATGACCTTGATAGCTTGCGACTTGAGTGCAGTCCTTTGACCTTTCGTCCAGATCAAAGTGAACACATACCACTGATCGATCTCGAGGTTACCGGTCGGCTTAATATTTACGAAGTTACTTCCTGAAAGGAATATACTTGTTGGGGTTTGATAAATTAAAGGCACTGCCCGGAAAAGATACATACATTTTAACAAACATTTTTAAAAATCGGTATGGAGCATTTTATTTAGATAATCAAGATATATAACACATAAAATAAAGCATAATTACCAACTCTATGTTCTTGTCTTTTATTGAAATGACATTTGACTAATTTCATTTTAAGTTCATTGTTCACGTTTTGATTTGCACGTTTTATATAAAGAAAATGTAATATCTATATAATGTGCACACATTTTGTATGCACGGATATAGTATAACTTGTACTGTACCATACATGAGCTATGTACCGTATTTATTGCTAAATGTGATAAATGATGTAAACCAATGAAGAAGTATTACGAACTTTCAAAATATACACGATATGTTGTCCTAATCGAATACAATTCGTGCAGTAGTATGTATAATGATAAAGTATCGCTCGATTGGTCATTGTCGGCTCGGGTACTACTTACTTGTATCCGGGTACTCTTAAGTATACTTACATGTACCCCGGGTACGGTAAATATACTAAAACGTACCCGGTCGATATAAGACTGTACCCAAGTTGTATTCCCTCCCAAAATCCGATGTCGTAAAACGCGCTACCGATTACCGCAAAACGATATTGTTTAAACAAACTTCTCTTTTAAAAAAACTGCATCAACGTGCTTTTTGAGTATGAGTTTCGATAATCTAGAGGCCAATAACAGACAATCCGACATACATGTAGACATAATTAATTACCAAAAATAGCTTAAAACGACCGATTTAGCGTTAAAATTCCCGTAACGTTATAGTATATTTAAGTATACCTAAGAGTAACCCGGGTACAAGAAAGTAGTACCCGAGCCGATAATGACCAATCGAGCTTAACTATCTGTTGAAAAAGTTCTGTATAGAAATGTACATCCCAATCTAATAGAGAAATAAAAACAACCTCCTTTACAAAAGGCATAAAAAGCCATCATACGAAAATATAAGGGATACAAACGGCTTGCGTTTACCCGGCGTAGGTATCTTATTAGTGCAACTCGCTTCCTCCACTGCGTTCATAATTGCCGCAATGTTGCCATTCGGCACATGGTCGGCCACCATCACGTCCGTGAGGCTTTCCGCGGGAGCGGTGATGCAGGTCCATGACCACCCTGAAGGAAGACTACCTATGGCCGATAGTTTAACAGCCGGATCAACAGATCGGCTGGCATCCAGAGTAACGTTCCACTCCTTGTACACGGATTTTACAGGGTTAACGCCTCCGTTTCCATCCTCAATCACGGGCACCAAGTCTTTCATTGTGTATTTCAAATACATTCTATCGTTGTTTTCAGGTTCGCTTTCTTCATTTGGAAATTGTGTGTAGAACTGAAACTCGTAAAGTCCCTCTTCATAGGTGTCTTTCCTCGCAACAATTGCGGTTGTAATCGAGATTACGTTTTTATATTTCGGTACTGCTCTGTTTACCACACCGTTGACTATTGGAAAGACAATCCACTTCGTTGTATATTGTGGCTTACAAACACCAGTTATAACAACCGTAGCAAAAATCTGCAATTTTAAATATATTCATATTAAGTCATTATGTTTTTATATAACAAAATAGTGTTCGTTATACTCTTTGAATAAACAATTTATGTATGATCGCAAATATCAAAATTCGTGAAACCAAATATTTTCATTCAGTAAAACTTGATGTTGTTATTGCTGCTTCTGATTTACAGATGAAGCACGATACTTAGCATTCGCGTCTCGGCTTATATGATATGGTATAATATAGGTTTGGGGAAACACGTTTAAACGTGATCATCAAAGAAAAGAACCAGCCCGATCCACATACCTCTTTATCTTCATCAGTGTATGCTGCAACAGGGGCACTCTGTTCACGACCAGAATGAAAGAATCTTGAGTCCAGCCAGCAATCATCTTGTTCATAAAAAGACGGGTTGTCTGTATTTGGGCCTTATAAGTTCAATAATGTGAATTGTTTGAAACAGAAATTAAGGTTAAGGGCTATCATATTTCCATTATCATCTTTTTCAACCCAAATAACCGTAATTTGTGATTTATATTTTAATAAGATGGCAACACCCCTCGAGTTAGTTGTCCCAAATTTCATTAGTGCGTTCCAATGAACGTCTTGTAAACAATAGATATCGGCATTAAGCGTTTTTATGTAATTCATTACATCAAATCGTTTAACCCACGACAGTGCGTAGTTCAGCCATTACAATGGATTACACAAAATAGAATCAATGATTGACGTATCATAATGAATAATTCTATATTAAGTAGCATATGGTAAATTATCATTGATATATATACAAACAAAACTTAAACAAAACACATCAATATCTTTAGAAATAGCATGAATCTTGTAAACAGGATTTTAAAATAAGAAACAGTAAGAACAGAAAACAGACCACGATGTCTGTACATAAAACACAAACACCATGCTCTGTAGCAAAATTAGGGGTGTCAATTATATGGACTATTCCGACAAAAAAACAACTAACGATATGAAATTGATTATGTTAACTAGTAAGAGTATGTGTTATTCCAGGCTCTCTGGGCACTGCCCGTGATCTCCGATGGGGACCTGCGTCCCCAAAGCCCCGGCCTAATTTTCGGGATTTTAAATTTGGGACAACTGACGACCCTGACAATATAACAAGAACATAAAGCTTACACTTTAAAAAGAACACAAACAACGAAAAAAAAAATGAAATCGGACTCCGTATAACTAAAACGTTCACACAAACCATTGTGAATGACGTAACATAAAACCTTTATAATTATTGGACAAACATATAGTAGGTTTTTGCTAAGTCAATTTGTCCTTAAAAACAATGCCATTATAATCAAATGTGCAATGGTATACACACATTTTACTTCAGGGAGGTTTTTGATATTACTTTACGGTGTTGCCTAAACAATTATATGCAGTTTCTATTATCAAAAACTATGTAAAAATATTTCTTTGTCAACAGTTATAAATATTAAATAAATAAATATTTATTATTTAACATTGTTTGAGCTGATTGGTCGAACATACTGCACACTCCTGAAAAAACTAGGTCACCCTCAGTCGGTATATATAAGCATGCTTTTCTCATGCAAAACAACTAAACTAGCGAGGTTATTTCAAAATAGGTCTACTTGGCAGAAGGCGTATGCTCCGTGTACATCCGTTTCAGGTTCTCTGTGTTACAGACCGAGGGGAAGAAACGGTCCATTTCAATTAACAGAATCCCGGCAGTCAAAGTGTATGAACCAGTGAACTCACCTACGATACCTTCGGCTATTACAACGTCAGCATTGAATGCTTTAATGAAACTCGGGCTTTAAATAAGCCGGACTACGCCTACATCGGGACTGCAATCACACAGCCGGACCTCACGTCCAGCACGGATAACATATTTCTGCCGGTCCCAGCGTCAAAGATTCGGAACTCCGAGATTGTGACATTGAACATAACGTTTGTTACAGGCTTAGACGTAAATATAACTGTCGATGTTCTAGGTAAAACCCTCTAAGGAAACACGCAATCTCTCACGAACATGAACAACGTCACACACATTATTACCTTGCCGTATGCGTGGTTTAATAATGGTTTGTACCCAGTGAATATCACCGTCTCTAACCCGTTTAACAAATCGATTAATGAACAATCGTGGTTGCGGTGCAGGAGAAAATTGCCATTGGAGCGATCAGCTTTGAAGGCTATTGTGTCAATGCGACAAATTATGTATTGGTAAATCAACCGTTTAATTTAATAATTATATTTACTACAGGGGAAAACGTTTCAATTTGAGCATATATCGTTGCTCCGGACGGTGTCATAACAATCACAGTTGCCGAGATATGTTCAACAAATCAAAAAGACTTGTCAGACAAAGTCGAAATCCCCTTTTCCAATGATGGTCCTCAATAATTTCAAATTCGCGTTTTAAACTATGTGACCACAATAAATCAAATGTCCAATATGGATGCCTTGTGTAACGTAAATAATCTTTTTTTTAAGCGTGAATGACAATTTGACATTGTATGGTGAAACAGTGACGTTCAGTACTAACATCGCTGACGATTTGTCCAGTGCCTACATGGGCGTGAAGAGGGTGTGCTATCTAGTTTCTGGTAGCGTCAACGGACCAGACCTTCAGTTTTACTTTTTCTACTCCTAACTCGAACAACCTGTCAATAGACAACAAGTCACGTCTTGTTTCAAAAGCCGACATCCTAGCTGGTTGGCATTTTGTCAGTGTAAAGTGTAAAAACAAGTTACCGGCTACAGTCGGCACGACAGTGACTACTCTGACTCTAACAATTTATCATCGTTGAGAACCCTGTGAGGAACCTGACTGTTAACCACAACAGTGTGAACATCACGTTTCATCAATTTCCAAAAGTCTTACACTCAATTTTTCATTGACCTCGTCTACATCTCCTATCCTGGCAAATTTTACATGCGTTTTCAAAATTAAACAAGACTCCATTGAAACAATAAACGTTAGTGGAAACGTAATAGTGAATGAGCATATCTCGGACACACACAAGTTCGCTCCGGGTGAAAGAAACACGACGATCACCGTAAATTGCTCGAACATACAGACCAGCCAATTGTTAACGCTGGAAGCATGCGTGTTTTATGATAAAAATGGATTTCAATGACATTTCAGATATAATAATTGGAAAAAGGATACACTTGGAGACGAACTAACCCGTTGCAACAAGGTCGTCCTGACCTATTCCTTATTACAAACAAATATGGAAATTCAAAAACTCGTTGCTATTTGATATAGAATTTTTACAAGTGATTAATACCTTGATAGATGACATTAAACGGCAATATTGCGTTCCTGTATATAATCTAGACATGTTTAATGATATTGATGACAGCCAAATACACTTTATAATAAATGATCAAATTTTCTTAGAAACACTTTAAATGCAGATAAAAGGCAGAACTATTTCTTAATCAAGTCACGAAGCAAAATTAAGAAGAACAAATAAAAGCATAATAATATCAAATAATATCAAAAATTGAAATATTAGCGCAATCACTGACTGAATAAAATAAAGAACTACTACATACACTAAAGATTATGTACTAGAAACTATCAGATAGGAAACTTTGAAAGGTTGTTTTATACGTCCCCGTTCAGACTGGATTTATAATGGAGAAAAACCTACTAAGATATTTTGTAATTTGAAAAAAAAAAATTTCTTTCAAAAAAAATATCTCTTGCATCCAGAGAGAAGATGGAACGTTAACATACGAACATAAAAACATTCTTAAGGAGGCAAACTACTTTTACAAATTGTTATATTCAGAACAACTCAATATCAATTATGATCTTAAATACGAATTTAAAAATGATGAACTGCCCAAATTAACTAATCCAGAAGCGGACTTGTTAGGGGGATTTCTATCTTTACAAGAGGTGTCAGTTACCCTTAAACATATGAAAAATGACAAAAGCCCAGGCTCTGATTGATTATCTGCAAATGTCTTTAAAGTGTTTTGGCAAAAATTGGGTGTCTTTGTGGTAAGAAGTATTAACTATTTATTTAATATAGGATCACTTTCAATAACTCAGAAACAAGGAATTATAACATGTATTCCAAAAGAAGGAAAGCCAAAACTTTTTTTTTTAATTGGAGACCAATTCGCTTGTTAAACACAGTATATAAACTAGCATCAGGAACGATAGCAAACAGACTTAAGTCAGTCTTGAACAAATTAGAAAACAATGACTGGTTTCATTAAAGTCAGGTACATGAGGGATAATACACGATAATTATATGATATTATGAACTATACTGAATGCAACCAAATCCATGGCCTATTGAAGCTAATTGATTTTGAAAAAGCATTCGATACTTTATCATTCAATTTTATTAAACAAGTGTTTAAGAACTGGATCACACTTTTTGTAAAATTATATGACAAATGCAATCAGACTGAACGAATTTCTTTCAGATGTTTTTATAATAGGACGTTGTTGTCGTCAGGGAGATACTATTTCAGCATACATATTTATACTTTGTGCAGAAATACTAGCGATCAAAATAAGGAAATGTACAAATACAATTTACAATAATTGACAATGAAGAAAACAAATAATGAATGGTAAGAAAAGTCATTCAAGGCCGGAACAAATTTACATTCTTAGCTAGAAAAAAATAGATTTGTACGCATGTAATACAGGCAGTTTATATGCATTTTTTTTTGCTATAAAAAGAATAACCAACGCCTTTTGGATCGATGTTTTCACAAGATATTCCGATTATTTTAATATTATTAATATTGATTTTGTTGAGAAACGTTTAGATATGCCTCTGTTTTATTAATCAACAATAAATACATTTTTGGAGTTTTGAGATATTGGTATGATAATGGTTTTTAGTATGTTAGAGTTATTTTCAAAGACAGTTGACATTTTTGGTCACTACACGAGCTACAAATCAAAATGAATAAACCAGTAAACTTTTTACATTAAGAAAGCATTAAAAAGTTCTTTCTTAATACATTGCCTCTTTGAAAAATGTAAAATTGGAACAGTATAAAGAAAATATATACCGCATTTTGTCGACCTATATAATACTTATAATTCTAGATTCATGCAATAAGCTAGTATGCAATATGTTAACATGGAACTCTGAAATCCCAACCTGCCAAACAAAATGGACTGAATACTTTGCAAACTATTCAATACAATACAAAAATGTCCACGGACAGGTGTTTAAAAAAACTAATAATACATATTTTCAATAGTTACAAACTAGGATTATCCACACAATATTGGGTACAAACTAACTTCTTTTTCAAATGGGCTTGTCAGACAGTAATACATGTACCTTTTGCAAAATGTCATAACAATCAATAACACATTTATTCTGGGATTGTAGTCCGTACTCATTAATACTCATTAAAGATATCTCTCAAAGCTTAACGAATGCAAATTTACATATAGGAATGAACGAATAAAGTTATTGAGACAGGAAAATAAAATATATAAAATAATTTTCGGCAGTCGCAACAAAAATAACAACAACAACGATTACGAAAGCGTCAGTGTGGAAAAAAATGAAGAGAACAGAAACTTCAAAAAATATATTTATTGAATAACACTTCATTTGAAACTAAATAAACAAAATTGTTCACACTTTTTTCTTATATACTAACACCAGTCGGTTAGAATATGATGTTTGAGGAGCGCTGTTTATGTCTTTCAGATAGTTTTTTTTTAAATAAACTTCTTTGAATTATGCAACCTCAAAAGGCAAATTAAAATCATCCTACCAATAGGGGCTGCCGTCAAAGCAAACATTACGTTAATATTTGACACCATGCTCACATTTTACTTGGTGTTAATGTGACTGAAGAGGAACGTTTAAAATTGAAAACTAATGTCGAGGCATCGGCAATCGTCATACCAACGAGAATGCATTATTGATACAAATCATATTCGATGACCTTTTCTGTTACGATATATAGGAAATATACCTATTGAGAGCATATTAGTTTATTGTTATTAAAATATAATATTACAATATCAACAGGCTATCGAACGACACTTTACAGCGTGAAATCGTGGCTTTCTCTCAATGAACGATCTGCGCTAAATCACGTCTTTTTTGATACGGAGAGGCAATCCGGATTACTCAGCGAGATAAAAGCCGAGCTTAAAGCAGATTCTCAAAGTCTAGCTATAGTCGATTTGGCAAACCTATTGTATTTGCTTAAGAATTTAAACCTGTAATGGACAACGTGTAATATCGACATACCTCGAGGTACAAAATCTGGTCGAAATTGAATAAAAATACCGCTTGTATTACCGTTTATATAAGTTCGAGGGCCTCTGTGGTGTAAAGAAAACAAAACTATTCTTTTACATCGAGATTTCCGGGTTTGATTCTAGGTAACAACACACTTTTTAAATATTTTTTTGCTATTTCATTTTTTTTTAATTTTTGTAATGTCATAGTGTTGAAAATAAATACATTCAAGGACATTAAAACATAAAAAAGAATGCGTAAGTCCATTTATATCACATGTCAACATGTCCCATGTGCTTTACGTGATAGGAAATGTGTTTTAAACTGCATGGTTTATGTCAGCAATCTTCTCCTGATCTGTGTAGGTGATGTATGGAATGAGTGATATATTGGACGTCATCTATAGATGACGTTCAATTGAACGAATGTTAATGGGAGCTAAGATTCGATATGCTCCAGGTAACAGCCGCGATTTGATCCTCTAGGAAACTAGACCATGGCTTTGGCTGAAATTAGACATACTAAGACCAGAACGCGATCTACACGTTTGCGTATTCGTCATATCTGGGAAAAACTGTAGTTTTTATTAAATCACGAAAAAGTGAGTTTTTTTATTGCGCAATAGCAACAAGATTACTGCTTGGACGGAAGTAGCACTGTTCGTGACGTGAACACCACTTCTGGTGGCGTTACAATGTTATGGTTCGCGCGCGGCGTTTCCCAGATTATTTTCTCTATCATTCCGTTGATAACTAGAAATACTGCAAACTTCGTTCGAGGGTCTATACTTACTTAATAATCAGCGTGACAGAAAACTAAGTGTCATTGTGTTCTTGAATGTGTCCGACAAGTTGAATTTTATATATCATTACCACGCGAGAACGTTTGCAAACCAATTTATTTTTTACAAAACTTAGCTTGAAAAGTAAACAGCAATCAGGTCTGATTTTATATCCAATTGTTGTGCTCTCAATTCTCAATACATTCATAACGTTTCATTATTTCGTTTTAACTTAAACGTTTAAGGCCGAAGGGGCATACTTTTCATGGAAAAGTGTTTTCAAAAGGATAAGTATTTGGTTTGCTTCGATTCATTTTTATGAAAACAATTGTTTCATAGTTTTTACTTAAAGTTAAACAGTTCAGTTATTATTATATCTTGAATTTTGAATATCGAACTAGAAGTCGGACGTTGCATATTTCGGATGCTATGCAAGTTAGTTCTCGATAGAACATACTGAATTACCCTTTTTCGCATACAGTTGTGCAGCTGTTGTCTATATAATGATGCACTGTTTATTGTCTGTAATATCCCCCCCTCCCTCGATGATTACAAGTCATAAAGTGCTCAAATCCAAGCAATATCAATGTTCTGTCAAGATTATCAGAATATAATGTACATCTGGGCAATATCAATGTCAGACTGATGGCTGGCTAGCGCAGTGGTTGGTTTACCTGATTCTCACATAGGTGATCCTGGTTTGCTTGAATATCACATAGGCGATCCGGGTTGACCACACCGCAATTGAATATATGATTTATGTGATGTGTTTTATCTTATTTTTATTTGTTTGCAACAATTTGGACACTGCTTGAGCATTTTGCACCCAGTGTTTCATTGCCCCTTTGTTCAGCACAAAATAATTACCTCGTTATGATCGAATACTGTCCAGACAATTATTGACTAACAACATAGTGTCGAAACCACAGCTGTCACATGAATTGCAATTGTCAATCTTTGACAGACAACATTTATACATTGTCAAAGAAAATAAACATAACATTTAAATATTGTAATATAGTATTTATAAAGCTTTGTATTAAAGTGGAATCAATACGCATCTTACACGTTCGATTGTTCATGAAAAATTAATAACACTAGCACACTCACATTTATTGAAGTTGTGATGCTGCTAATGTATTGTTTGTTTTGTTAATATGTCAGTGTTTAGTATTCAGGCCACGTTTACTCTGACGCTTATGCCCAATTCGTATTTTTATGAGGATTTTTAAAATAATGTATTTAGTTACTCTTTTAGTAACTGATGGTGTATGGGATGAACACCCTCAGTAATTTCATAACATACGAGAGCAAAGTGTGGTATGAAATACGTATCTCATGTGGCGTATTTTCATTTAAACTCTGGATTTAAATGACGACAAGTCGGAGCATCGAAAGAATCCAAAAGTATTTCGGATTGTGTGTTTGTCATGCATAATTTAAACTTCAATAGGAATAAAATAACTTGCTGCAACGGGATTACGGTTTGGTAAATCGTGTTTTGGGTCAGAATGGTTAGCATTCGATACAAATGTTATTAAAATATTGAGTGTGTTAAATAAACTTTGAGATGAAGAACAGAAATTGAAGTACATATCGTTGTAACTTTATTGTCTAAAGCATTGGATTAAAGTTTCATTAAGGCAAGCGTGTCGTCAAAACTGAATTTAGTTTTTTATGACTCCTTCGCTCTCGTTTAGTATGAAATACGTATCTCGTGTACCGTTATTTCATTTAAACTCCTGATTTTAAAGATGACATGTCGGACCTCTTAATTAATTTAACATTAAAATATTTTTGAAAGCATCAAAAGAATCCAAAAGTATTTCGGATAATGTGTTTGTCATGCATAATTTAACTTTCCATGGTAATAAAATAACTCTCTGCGCCAGGATTATGGTTTTTAAATTGTGTTTTGTGTCAGAATGGTAAGCATTCGATACACATGTAATTAAAAAATAGTGTGGTATTAAATACATTTTGAGAAAGGGAAGAAAAAACAGAAAATGGAAGTTCATATCGTTGTAACTTTATTGTTTTAAGCATTGGTTTAAAGTTAAAATTGAGGAAAGTGTGTCGCTAATACTAAATTTAGATTCTTATGACTCTGGAATTTTACCTGTGTATATCCTATTAAAGCTGAAATGAGCAATTGTGTTCCTATTTAGTAAAGTACTGGAATCGGAACTTTTCATATTGGGGGAAAAACTACAAATTGTTCAATTGCTGTCAACAAAATCCCAATTGAATGTTTATGAATAAATTGCAACATTTAGTTACTTTATCTATGCAGCTATTTGGCTTGAACCTAAGTTAATGTAATATTGTCTACTTGACAATACTAAGGACCTTGGGCCCTGTGGCGCTCACCTGAGACCCTAAGGAACTAAACTATTATCAAACAAAAATGAAAGAACTAAATGAAACTAAAATGCTTGTTTTACATTCCAAATGCTAGTTTTGAAGTTAAATAGTCATACCGATGCTCATGAAGATTCGACAAACAAAGTGACTTCTGTGGTAAAAACATGCTTTTTGTATATTTAATATATTGACCAATTGTTTTAGCTCAGATGACCCAGTTTCAAACTTGGCTGATTTTCAATTGATACAAATGATCTTACCAAAATTCATTAACATTTGCGAATAAATGTGTCAAACAGTGCCTCGACAAGGTTTCACTTTAGCTGTATAAGAAAACTGCTTCCAACATGGCAGCCATGATTTTTTTAAGGAAGCGAAACAGTTTTTCAAATTCAGCCAAGACATAATTAGAACAAATGACCTCACCCATTTTTTAAAGATGCACAGTAAATGTGATTTCTAGAGTGGTAACAATATTTGACTATAGCCATATAAAGAAAACTGCCCTGTCCCCAACGGCCAAGGTTTTAAACTGACGGAACCATTTTTGAACTATATTCAGATATCATTAAAAAAAATCCGGCCGAGTGTAATTAAGATTGGACTATGAAAAAGACTTCTAAACTTTAGAGTGTTAACAAGGTTTAATGAAAGCCATAAAAACCTGCCCTGCACCCTTGTGGCAATGTTTTTCAACAGACCAGTTGAGATATTTTTTGGAACAGTGTTCTGAGCAAGCTTCATGAAGAGTGTACAATCATGAAGATTGGACTAAATGTGGCCTCTGTTTACAAGGTAAATGTAATGGTAACGAACAATATAAGATCGAATTTCGTGCAAACAATCCAAAAGATGACTAATAAAACGTTATCAAAATGTAAATTAAATCCGATTATTAGTAATTTATATAACACTGATATTTACATGGTATTTGCACTCATGGTAAGTGCATGAGGCAATCACAATATTAGCGTAAAATTGATAAAAGCATAAATTAATGTGTGCAACAATTCAATTTTTGTTTTCGATAAGAATCATTTTCAAATGTAGCACACAATTGTAATGATTTAAATATCGATTGCAACTGAAATTGTGCTTAACATTATATTGATGACACTATTTTCAGTTATTTGTTTGCCTTATTTGGAAAAGTATCGGTTCCCACTCAATTGGGAAAAAAATGCGCAAAAACCCTGAAATTAGGAAAATTTGTGTCGTGAAGTCTCCACGTTGAGAATTATTTTTAGCTCACAAATACTTTTAAATTGATAACTTCTCTTGTTGGGATACTAACGCTGAATGGGGAAGGTCCCCCGGGTACTACTTCTCCGTACCTCGTGTACTTTTACTTTAAGATCCAATTTTTTTTGGTAACCACAACTTTTGTACCAGTTTTTTTTCGTACCCACATTTTTATCTTACCCACAATTTTCGTAACCATTTTTTTCGTACCCAAATTATTTTGGGCATACATTTTTCGTACCCAAAATTTTCGTACCTACATTTTTTTGTACCCATATTTTTCTTACCAAACATTTTTTTCATACCCAAATATTTATTTTGTAATCATTTATTTCGTACCCATAATTTTCGTACCCACATTATTTTTATATCCAAAATCTTTGTACACGCATTTTTGTTCGTACACAAAATTTTAGTGCCCACATTTTTCTTACCCTAAATTTTCGTTCCCACAATTTTTAGTCCCCACTCCTTCCACCCCGCGAAACCCTTAAGGTGTCGCAACTCTTGTACCATGTTTGGAATGAGTGATATATTGGACGTCATCTAATGTTTTGGGGGTCTAAGTTTCCTTAAGTTGTGGCATAGACATGACGTCACCCGATGTACTACGTAATACATTTCGTAGTATAAAATCAAAGCGCTGAAGGCATTGCAAAATTTATTAAACACTGTCTTATGCAAAGGTATAATAATGTTTCGATTAAAGTATACAGATTTTGTAGATACAGAAAAGGGGTTTATGTAAGTCGATAGTGTTTTTGCTAAAAATGGGAGATGTCCGACAAACTGCAGTTGTTTGCTCTTTTCACGTTTTTTATTTTATAGTCTTAGGTAATGAAGTTCTACTTTTTAACGACCACACAAAAATAAACATGTATGCGAGTATACTGGTAAACATCATGTGACATGAACATTAAAATACATGCGAGAACTTTGGTTACCATCATCAAATGCACAGAAAGAATAGGTTTTCAAATTTATTTCATCTGCCCAATCATTCCATCCCGCGAAACCCTTAAGGTGTCGCAATTCTTGTAAGAAATGAGTGATATATTGGACGTCATCTATTGGTGACGTTCAAATGAACGAATGTTTATGGGGGCTAAGTTTTATTAATGAGCCGCATACAGCCCCGATTTGGTAGTCTTGAAAACTGGACCATAACTTTTGCTGCAATTTGACATGTTTATGTACCAGAATAGGATCTACACGTTGGCATATGCATTTTGTCTGGGAAAAATTGATTTTCGAGTATCTATTGTTTAAATGTTTTTTCTGCGAAACTCCGCGCGCAAACTAAAAAATTGTGACGTCACGTCAAAAATAGCGCTACCTAACCGCCATCTTGTTGCGCAACATAGAAACTCAGTTACGAGTTATTAATTAATAACACGAAGACGAAATTATTCTGGTTAAATATCGTCAATACAAATGCCTACCTTTTGTGCAGTGTATGATTGTTCTAATAATATTACAGAATACAATGTAATTATCATTTGTATTTGGATTTGTCCGACGAGTTGAAGAAAGGTTTACACGGCGAGGCTTGCCGTGGGCAGCAAATCATGGGCATCGGAAAGTGAGTAACACATAAACAAAATAATCGAACATAAAATAACGTAGCACACAATTTGAATATTAAAATATGTAATGCAACTTAAACCGTTTCGTAGAATAAGTTGATGACACAATATCAGCTTTAACTAGGGTTATAAAAACAACTTAATTTAGTATGAACGTCACGCTTACCTCCATGTCTTTATCGAAACTTAGTTTAAAGCCACACAACTTATTTGCCATAGTAAATTTAAGTATAAATAAGAAAATTGTCTGATGATTACAAGGTAGAAATCCGTCTTTTTGCGCTTTAAACTTAAAAATAATCTCGTTTGTCGAAATTGACGTATACGTCTAGAAATCATATTTTCGGTATTTAAAGCGGTACCGTTTAAAAAAAAACTCTTTACTAGGCTATATATTTAATTTTATCTGATGGTTACAAGGTAGAAATCCGTCTTTTTTGCGCTTTAAAACTTAAAAATAATCGCGTTTGTCGAAATTGAAGAATACGTATAGAAATCCTACTTTCGGTATTAAAAGCGGTACCGTTTGAAAAATAATAAATAAATTACTTGCTTACTAGGCTATAGATTAAATGACACATGTGCACACTTTCAAATTGCATTTATATGTTTTGATCAACATGTATTTTATTTCAAGGTGTGTGGCTTTAAACCACACTATTGTATTGTATAACTATTGAAGTTTACATTAATTCATGATAAACACACAATTCGGAATCCGTTTTGCATTCGTCCGATGCTTTAAACAAATAGATTACTTTAAAAACGCACCACGTCCGACATGTCCTTCATTTCCAGGGACTTTAAATAAAACGATTGTGTTTCGTCACAGAAATAACGTCACACGATGAACTGCGTAATACATTTCCTAATATGAAATCAAAGCGCTGAAGGCATTGCAAAATGAATTAAACACTATATTATGGTATGATGATGTTACGATTAAATTAAACATAATTTTGTAGACACAGAAACGGGCTTAATGTTAGTCAATGGTGTTTTTGCTTCAGATAGAGATGCCCGACAAACTGAAGTTGTTTGCTCTTTTCACGATTTTTATATTATAGTCATGGGAAATTAAATTCTACATTTTAAGGAAGCTAACCGAACGGCCACGAAATTAAAAGTATGCGAGTATTATTGTAACCATCAACTATTTCACACAAAAAAAATCGGTTTTCAATTTGATGTGATCTCCCCACTCATTCCATTTCGCGAAACCCTTAAGGTGTCGCAAATCTTGTATATTGGACGTCATTTATTGATGACGTTCAATTAAACGAATGCTTAAAGGCGCTAAGTTTCGTTAAGTTGGAGCATATAGCCGCGATTTGAGTGTTTTGAAAACTGGAACATAGAATTGCTGAAATTTGGCAGGTATATGAATCAGAACGTGATCTACACGATCGCATAGGCGTTATATCTGGGGGAAAATCTAGTTTTCGAGTAATTTGCGTTTAAATATGTTTTCTTTGAAACACCACGCGCGAACATAAACATTGAAACGTCACGTCACAAACAGCGTTAGCTAGACGCCATCTTGTTGCGAAACAAAGAAACTAAGTTACGCGCTGTTCATTCAATATACAAAGAATAAATTGTCCTGTTTAAATTCCGGATTTTCGAAACTAAGAAGCATTAGAGTAGTCTCCCATTCGGGTAGGTATCGCTCACTTCCAGTCTGTTAGAAGTACACGGCGCAAAAAGTAAACAATGGGAAAATTCTATTGTTGTATGCCTGAATGTCAAAATTGTTTGAGAAAAGTTGGCAGATATGGCAAGCCTTTAACGCTGCACTAATTGCCAAGTAATCATGCTACGAAAACCGCATGGATTAAAGCTTCAAGCAGGCGAGATTGGAAGCCAACCGGGTAGGTATCATTACATTAGTGTACCGACATCTTATATGTCGATGTACATAAATATCGTATTTGTAGGCGTAGTACACCATGTACATGGCAAGCAAAATTATTTCAAACATTTTTTTTAGTATTAATCGGGTTATAAACTAATTACATTTGGTTTAATATGGCCTAATTTGTTGACATTTTACACGATGATTTGAATCTTAAATTTGAATGATTAATTTGAGCAGATTCACATTGAGTATTTATGTTACCGGACTACACCAATTTAAATATCAACAATCAGCTCCTCTATTCCGCGAATGCATGAAATTGTAATCTAATGAATTTAAATGGCCTTTATAATAAAACCGTTTTGTTATTAATACAACATAGGGCTATTAGTTCTATATTGATTGGTATAATTTCAGTGGATTAAAAATCAACACCCTGCCACACTGTGTATATTAAATTATTTGCCATGTTTCGCACAAACTAGCATTTTACATTTATCTCTGTGACAAATTTAAGGCGCTCTGACTGTTTATTATTTTGTTGTCAGTATTAAGTTAAACCCTTTTGTGTACATTAATGTTGCAGATACACCGGGATATGCTCTGATCATTTGTGGATGGAATTTGTCCAAACTCCATGAACAGGAACAAGGTGCCAACAAAATACCTTGCACAGACGATCCTTTCTACCAAGAAAGTATAGACATGTAAATCTCTAATAAAGGTGATTGATAGCTGTTTCAGCCTTTCAACCTACTTTAAATAATTTATGCATCTCATGCTTTTCACAGTATGTGAAGATTATAAATTGCATGCATTATACATATGTATTCCAAATTCATTATAAACCACACAGTCTTTACTAAAACTTTGCATAAGAAAATAATGCAAAACAACAACAGCTAAATGTATGTTATATGAAGACACTCAGATCATACATATTTATGCATGTATGTAGCAATATTATTCAATAACATTCCAAAACATCAAACCCTTATTTCTAGCTTATCACATATGCTTAATATACACTTGGGTATTATAACTTTAGTATGAAGTACCTGAATTTACAACATGAATGTACAACACTCTCTCACAGTTTTATAAAGAAACCATATTTAACAAGAAAAAGTTCAAAAACATCATAATTTGTTTTTCGTAAAATCAAGAAATTTACTCTAAACTGGTATGAAATTGCGGTTAAAAGAAATGTTTCCAGAAACTGATAGTCAAGTGTGACAGTGACAGAAGAATATCAATCAATATTTAAGAATAAACCCACATTAATGAGGTGTATCAATCAATGAAATACCTTACAGAAACGTAATAAATGTTGGGGATCAATTGAATAATGCAACAGGCACAGTTTTAAAAGCGAAAAGCTATTATAAGTGTTTCTAAACTTTTGCTGATGAAAAGATCGGTGTCGCGAAATTATATGACAATACAGCATTAAACTACTAATGTACACAAACTAGAACTATAACTATATCAATAACTGTATACGTAAAATTTTGATTGAAATGAACAGTAAATATTACGATTTCAGAGATCTGAGATGCAGACCGTATTTTCGTTGGATTTCTTTACTTTTTACCCGATACCTACACGAATGGGAGAGAACTCTTGTTCGCCCTTAGTTTCGAAAAGACCGAATACCATCAATACGAAGTACAAATGTATTTCTTGTGTGCATTGAATGTTTGTTCTAATAAACGATGATTTCTTGTGTACTTGTCCGACGAGTTAAAGAAAGGTTTACACGGCGAGGCTTTCCGAGACGAGTCGGATAAATCATACAAGTGCACACTGGTATTTGCATGGTATTCTATTTATCCGACAATATATATAATGTACAGGTTAATGAAACAATCACAATCTGAGCGTTTAATTATTAAAATTTATAAATAGACGTGAGCAATAAATCAACAAAGTAATCAAAAAAATATTACTTAACGTAGCACAAAATGTGTGTAATTACATTGCGAATTGAAACTGTGTTGAAGATAATAATTAGGAATGATGGCAAGATTTCAGCTTAAACACTAACAGGAGTCATAAAAACAAAATTATTTATAAACAACAAGCTTACCCCCTAATAAAATTAATCCAATGCTTATCACAATACATTTACAACGATATGAACTTCCATTTTACGTACTTCCATCACTTTCTCAAAATTTATTCTAAAACTGCACGATTAGTTTTATTACGCCCACGGTAGGGTGGCATATAGCAGTTGAAGGGAAGTAACATGATTTCCAGGGGGATAATTTCTATTTTATATCATTTGGCAGGTACAGATATTTTTCATAAGGGAAGTAATATTTTTTAAAGGATATAATCTAAAACAAATTTTAAGGTCAATGTCATCCTTCAAGGTCAAAATAAAAAAAATACAATCCAAGGGAAGTAATAAGCTATAAAAGGGAGTTAATTTCTTAACCTGCCAAATGATAAATAGACATTTTATTTCAAAGCGGCGCAATAGGGGGCATTGTGTTTTTGACAAACACATCCCTTGTTACGTTTATATCGAATGCTAACCATTCTGACCAAAACCGCAATCATGTAGCAGCGAGTTATTTCATTCCTATGGAAGTTAACTGTTATGTTTGAAAAACACACAATCCGAAATGCGTTTTGGATAAGTTCGATGCTTTAACCAATATTTAACTGCAAATAAAATTCAACGTCCGACGAGTCAAACAAAATGCACATTCATAGTCTGCTCTCCTATCACTTTATTGAATTTTTATTTTCAACCACATTATTTTATTCCTATCGAAGTTTACAGTAATGCAAGACAAACACACACTCCGAAATACGGTTTGCATTTGTTGATGCTTAATAAAAATAATTTACGGTCGAAAAACACGCCACGTCAGTATGCTGTCGCTAAAATCCAGAATGCGTTTAAAGTTCCTAAATTGTTATCATTGTTAAGTCGCACTTACCGATTGCAGCCGTTGTAGTCGAGGACGCCGTAGTAATCTGCGTAGTGGATGTCGTAGTTGACGTGGTCTCTATGTCTTAAACGAACAACATATAAAAATATCATGTATTTTATGAACAGCAGGATAAATTGTACAAGGAATGTATGAAAAGACATGGTCATATTGTATACGGGATGTGAATATACAACATAGGGACAATATTATTAATTAGTTATGACAGTTCAGCGGGTCCACTTTTAAGACGTACACATAAAAAATACGACGTCTCTTATCGTTAGTATGGTCCACCTTTCTAAAAAAATGTCTCGAAATATCTCAACCTTTTGGTCCAACTTTCGTTTGTAAATAATCTTGTAAATACAAACAAACCGACAAATTTATTAGTTATTAATTATTATAAACAGTAACATGCATGATGACTTGATATAAGCATTACGTTGTTCATTGAGGAAAATACTTCATAGAGTATATTAGTGAATAGGTTATGGCACATAAAATACCAAAGATGTTCAACTTCCTGAAGAAAGCACCAACGTGTGTATGAAGCTTATTTAATATACCCTTAATAAAAAATAAGACGTGAGGACATATATCTGTCCTGGAACCTACTGTTAAACCAACTTTAAAAAATGGGGGGGGGGTAAAAACGGCTTTTCTGAGATAGAGATTTCCCTGGAATTGCTATGTCACAATCATTGTGTTTAAATGATTTAAATGTTAAAATAATGCAATATTATGAATGCGAGGTGCGCGATCTGTTGAAATTGTATGGATATTCATTGATGCATCGCATGATAACTCTCCAAATTCGTACCTGAAAGGGGAGATTATAAGTGCATTACCTTTATTACATATACAAACTTGTATAACATTATAATTAAATATACTTAATACACGTATCATATAGTATTTACCTTAATATCTAAATCTATAGGTAAATCATTATATTATACATTATTTTGTCAATATTTGATATTGCACTTGTTACTTCACCTTTTAAAATACATTTTTTACTTCCGTTAGTATCCAAAACCCCATTTGTAAACATGTGTATCTGCAAACTTCACTGACTGTTTTCCATTGATTAAAAGATGATCCGGTAATAATATTTCTTTCTATTTTTTGTTTAGTGACAGATTAAGATATTGTTTAAATCTAATACTAAAATAATTAACGACACTGATAGAAAAATAGTATTTACAACGATCTAAGTGACAAAAGCTAGGGTTTCGATGATTAAGTGAATTTGATGCAAGTATTGGCCATGTAATAAATAAAATTATTTAAAATGTATAGCAGTTCTATTTGTTATTTTTGACCCAACAAAT
Source organism: Dreissena polymorpha (assembly GCF_020536995.1). NCBI lineage: Eukaryota > Metazoa > Mollusca > Bivalvia > Myida > Dreissenidae > Dreissena > Dreissena polymorpha. The sequence goes on from NC_068360.1 coordinate 33,316,377, forward strand.
TATAAGAAATCATTTGATACTAATAGGACTTATCAAGAAGCAAGAAGATTCCAGACATTATCTTATCTTAATTCTCTTCCGTTTTATGTAGATGTAAACAGAATGGATACCGGTGATGGCATTGCGAAAACGTTAGTAATAAATAAAGCTTGGATCTCATTTATATAATTTGTAAGGTATATTTGTACTAACACATACCATTTGAAGACTACCCTGGTTAATTTGGGACGACACGTTACGCGCATGAATTGTGCCTGGTGTTCCTAGCGTGTGGCTCATATATATATTTACAGTCAAATAATGATACGTGCAGAAAAGGTTTTATTTTTTAAATTAGCATTATTTCACGTTTTATGAACGGTTCAATTAATAAAGCAAAAGGTCATTCAAAGTACGGAAAATGTATTTAACACGAATAGAGGTAGATAACAGACATATTGTCAAAACGAAACCAGCAAGTAGTTAACATTTACCAATAGGCGTCGTAGGTGTAGGTTGCGTTGACTGTGCAGGTGGAGTCAACCATCCATCTAAAATAAATATAAATACATACAGATATAAGCTTTCATATGCTATTATGTTTAACGCGACCGTTAGTACTCAAATGTGTCGTAAATAGCTTTGAGGGTCACGAATGTTATGTATTATAAATATGCCAATGCAATGTTACCTTCACACACAAAGGCGCCAACATGGTTGCAAACTCCTATTGACGAATCAAACTGGGTGCCTGGCGAACAGTTGTGCCTCACCCAGTAGTAGGTCACCGTTGCGTCATCATGGATTGCCAAGATAGCGCATTGACAGAACGAGGTGCAGTTCGTGCCGGGCATGAGTCTCAAGTGGCTCTCATCATACTCGTATTTAGAGCATATGGCTGAATTGTAATACATTCATGTCGTAAATTGTCTACGAACAGTGGGCTGTATGAACGAGAGTTCTTGACTCAAAGGTTTTAAATATTTATCTTAAGAAAATAACAGGGTTGTAGAGGACAAACGGTGATGTCTTAAATATTTACTTACCCCGCTCTATACAGCCAGCACTTGTGTCTGAAAGAAAAGAGATATGTAACCATTATCAAATATTTTGTTGAAAATGTGTACAAACATTAGATAAAATAAAGCTTTTCTTTCGGATTGTGTGTGTGCAATTGAACGATACAGAAATTTATTTTCCGATTTTATGTTTTATCAATTTCCGAAACGTTCTTCCTGTAACTTTATTTTAAAGTTTGCCGTCTACTATATATGCATAAAGGAGTCTTGAATCTTTACAGCTATTAAGTTGCAAACAGCACAATTAAGTAACTTAGTTGAATCATTAGTTTAAAAAAAAATTATTTCAAACAATGCTCATTGTTTTACATTAAATTACATACAACATATATACAGTTAACATGTTTGAATAGGATGGGAACGAAAGACAATGTCTTCTATAGTTCTTCTCCCTATACAAATACAATTACATGTTGCTAGGCGAACATAGTTGTTTTTTATGATAACACAATAATATTAGCATGAAAAACAGGAACTCCGAGTATAGAGTTTCATTTGTTAACCAGAAAAAAAAAACATGTTAAAGGTTAACATTTGAAAGGTTAAGGGAAGAGACTGGATGAGTTCTTAGGAGAGAATATAAGAAGTTTTGAAAAACATGAGTATGGCAAAAGAGGAAAAGAAGGTTGAGAGTCGTTCTGTAGAATATTTACGAATCAAACCGATTGCTTTTTACAATATATTTGTGAACTGCATCAGCTATTTAAGTATTTGTTAAGAAGTCACGAGTGTTGTCTCCATATAGAATAGTTTCAATGCAGGGGACAGAATATACGGATATTGAGTTAGAAAGTTCGCCGCAAATATGTGCATACTTAGTGCATTCGAGAAAGTACTGTGACGTCGTTTCATGACGTCCGCATTGACATAACGGGGATGTAATAATAGTGCGTTTGAAAAAAAATTAATTTAAAGCACTACACGTTGTTCTTAGGCGCGTGTGTAACATTTGAGATCGTCTTTCGCCGTATGAAAATAGGGGATTTGCAATCGGTCGATCTGTGTTAATGAGCCTTTTGAAGGAATGGATCGATTCAACGTTTATTACGACATCGGGAAGATAATTCTATTCAGAAACAGTGGACGGTAGAAACGAATCTAAATAGAGTGACATTCGCGCTGGAATTGTTTAGAGATGTGACAAAATTCTTTATGAGCAAATGTTACTCAACCCAACTGTTGCGGGCAAAACAGACTGTAAGTAGTTTAGAACATTGTTCGAGTTCATTTGGTACATTAATATTAGTTTATGATTGTGTCTTCGTTGACTGAGGGTTTCACCTCGTAGCTCATTATAGAGATCTTCTAATGAGACTAGACGTGTACATCCGGATGTTATTCAGGAAGATTTCGTGAACGGATACACACATTTTTGTGCGGAATACATGTACGTGCAATGTGCAATATTGTTTTGGTTATGTTTCCTGCGTATATATCAACATTTTCGCATTTTACTAGATCCAAATTGGTATCAGACATTTATTTTCGTAGTTTAGAATTATCCCCAATGTTGTAACGCAAGATCATGTCTGCGTTTGAAAGCATTACTTTCAGTAACGTAAATAACAACGACACCGTGTAAATCGAATGGTCGATCTTTACGAATTGGTTGGTGGAAGCCATTAAAGAGGAGATCAGTAGATGGGATTTAACTATTTAACCATGAATCAGTTAAACCAATTATATCATATTCACGTCGACCTGTGTAAAGAACATCAATGTTTTGCATCAGATTTTGAAAATTATAATGAACACAAATTAAGTGTTTTGTTGCTGAATCATAGGGAGTGGATACAGAACTGTTTGCATCTGTGTTAAGAGATGCATTAGACAAAGAGAGCCGTGGGTTCGGATGTACATCGTATGTAATCGTAATAAAACTAAAGAGATCCAACAGCATGTTAAAACAACGAAGAAGCGTTTTAGTATCGTTTTGAGAAAAATAATATCAGTATGTATGTTTTTTTTTATCAAGACGCGTTTACATGGTTGTTCAATACTCATTGACATGTTCATAGACTGGTGTACACTTATTGGTAGGTGGTAGAGGCTGATAACATTTAGCACTAATTGACATGAATATTATACGTGTATACGGAGTGGGCAAATAGCTGGTGATCTATATGCAATCATTGCAGCATTTTCTGGTCCCTGTTTAATGTACAACATAACGATATGCTCCAATGAAGACGAGATGAGTCAGAAACGCTGACACTATGCGTGTGTTGCATTTGCTCATAACGACACATTGCGACATGGCTGAGTTTACAATTCCATTACGACGTTTGCTACAGAACTGTTCCAAACAGGAGCAAATACAATTAGCTTTTAGGAGAGACGAGAAATAAAAGGATAGGGTAAAAAAACAAGCATAAAAAGATATACAAATCAGATGGTTACGCATCGCCAAACTAGGGCTATTTGTATCGTAAACTAATAACAGATCACTTCAAGCAGGAAGGTAACTGAGTGTTGACACATAATAAGAAAGAAGATGGTGCTAGACAGATATTGACCTAAATGTACCCACGTGGCCTCAAATACAATGTCGGCATCTCTAACAAATATTATAAGAATATTTTATGTAAACAGCCAATACCATTACACGTGGTATCGTATAGTCAACCATTGATGCATAGCATCCATTATTTAACTAGTAATTAACTAAATACAGTACAGTAGTTTCCTATTTGAATTACATCAGCTAGTTTTATTTCACATGGGCATATGATTGGGGCTTATTAGAATATTGAGAAAATTGGTCTTCGGACATATTTCCTTCGAGTACTTTGTTTCGATGTTTAGGCGAATTCTTGATTTGTTGATGCGTGCAATTAAAGGGACTGTCAACCACGACGACGAAGAAAAGAAAAGTTGTAAAATACCGTAATTTTTTACAATTATTAGTTTATATTGATTAAAATATCACGACTGGTATAATGCAAAAAAAGTCGTTAAGTTTTCATATTTTCAGTATATTTGGTAATAAATTTTACTGGGTATGTCTACCAGGTAACTACCAGTTAACTATACATAACGCAAGTAGATTGATCATCATCGACACGTGGTAAAACCAGGAATGCAAATTGTGCATGCGTAGTGAATTGTATACATTAATATATATATATATATATATATATATATATATATATATATATATATATATATATATATATATATATATATATATATATATATGTATATTGATCAATCTACTTGCGTTATTTATACTGTGTAAATCGTTATGTCACCTATTTACGCGATGTACTTTCGATTTCACATCGCGAAATTTTCTTACCGAATATACTGAGAATATGACATTTTTTCACGTAATGTAATATACCAGTCGTGATATTTTAATCAGCATAAACTAAAAATTGTAAAAAAAAAACGGTATTTTAGAACTTTTCTTTTCTCGTCATTCGTGGTTGACAGTCCCTTTAATGGGGTGAATGATAATTTGTTTTATGTTTTATATATATACATTATATATATATATATATATATATATATATATATATATATATATATATATTATTATTTTTTTATTCATTCATTTATATATATGTATTAAGTTATTAATCTATTATTTAATTAATTTATTTATTTATCTTTGTATTCATGTATTTATTTATGTATGTATTTATTGATTTGTTTATGTATGTACTTATTTATTTATTTATTTATCGTTGTACATTTATAGTAAATAGAATCGTTTGAGCTTGACATTTTGATGATGTTCTCAGCAAACAAAAACGTATGGCGCAGGTGAATAAAATTTATGCAAATTTATCATGACGATACGTAAACGTCACTGGTTCTAGCTGTTCAAGCAATTATAGAAATTAACTGTTTCTTATATTCTGAAAAAAGAAATGCTAGTTTGCGAATTATTAGAAAACACACTCTTCACCAAATGAATAGTGTTTGATTTTTATATAATTAAATGATATCGTCATCCTTCATTGTTAATTTCATAATAAGAACGTCAACTTCATGAACAGCAGACACAGTTTATATAAGCATAATGTTTTTGCAACACTTTCACGAGTTATATAAAACATCGACAAATTCTGGTACTTGTTTTACACTCTTATGGATTTGTGTATACGTACATCATCCCGGGTCATGTTAGATTCAAAACAATGTTCGAAAGTTAACAGCCGCGCATAAGAACGGATCATGTTAGAATCAAAATAAGTAAATTGCTACGCATCAGAATGTTGAAGAATTCGTATTTTGGCAAAAGCACAATAATAAATTGAAAACTATTTTTTAAATAATAATTTCAACGTATCGAGTTATTGTATTCGCTGGATTAAAAAAAAAAATATTGGTATTTGTATTATGCTTCGTTTCAATACCAATTATATTGTTAGCTTAAAAACATCAACGATAACTGTGATCGTAATCTGAATATAAGATACATGTCCGAAAAAATACACTCGTATCAGTACTTTGGCTTACTTGATAAACCCACAATGGTCACGGTAAATGTGTCATAAAGTGTCGTGTAGTCATCTGCTACGCTGAAACAAAGTAGACAAGCACATTTAACTACAGGGCATTTGCATACTTTGGATACAGCAGTTTTAAATCGAGTTTAAAAGTAAAATTCACTGCAAGTTACTGTAAACACAGTAAAGAACCATGTATTAAATAAACTGTTTGTGATAGAGTCGCAATGTCTAATAGTATTTGATTAATGATTGCCTCGCACAATGCATGTCCGTGGACGGGCTATACAAATACAAGTTTGCGAATTAAAATAATAGTTGCCCAGATTATCTGCTAAATTAATTTTTTTAAGTTCCTTAAAAGTTGTTTGTTCGTTGTTAATAAATTCTTTGAATATGGGAATTTTCCTGTTGGAAGTATTGTAATGTTCCGTTACATAAAAAGGGGATAAACCGGATGTTTATAATTACAGAAGGATTTCATTATTAAGTACTTTTGGGAAATAATTTACGTAGTTCATTAACAATAGGCTTACAATTTTGGCTGAACGCTATCATGTCCACATAGACCCACATTTAGGATTCAGGCAACATATGGGAACGGTTGATAACATTTTTGTATAACACGGTGTCATACATTATTGATTAAGTGAACACAAAAGATTATTACCATATTTGTTGCTTACACCAAAGAGTTCGATGATTTGGTGAGGGATATCATCTGGTATAAACTGTTGAAGCTAGGCGTTAGAGGAAAAATGCTTGATATCATCAAATCTATATTTTCAAATGTGACAACAATAGTTATAATAGGTAACACAATAAATAATGAAGATTGTTTCATGATTTTAGGAGTAAGACAATGAGAATCCTTATCATAATTCCTCTTTTCTATTTATTTGAATGACTAAGAAGAACATTATACGTCAAATGGTTTTAAAGGATTAGATATTGGTATGCTAAAATTATGTGTGTTGTTATATGCAGATGACATTGTAATTATTGGAGAAACTGAAGAAGAACTATTTAACGGTTTGCCTTTGTTAGAGGAATATTGTGATATGTGGAAGGTATGTGTTAACACAAATAAAACCAAGTTTATGGTTTATGGTTTTCAAAAAAGTGGGGAAACATAAAAGGGATATTGAATTTTTGAACGCAGACAAAACATTAGAAATTGTTAAATCATTTCCATACTAAAGCATTGTATTCACTACAGGAGGATCTTGCGGGCCTTGTTTTTAATCTTAATTTAGTGAATTATCCAACAATTTCAATACACTCCAAATTAGAGTTGTTTGATCATGTTTTAACAAGTTCAAACTATGTGTCAGAAATGTGGGGCTTACCTGACATTAAATTTTTGCAACAAACTACTAGGCTTGAAAATTCCAACACAGATCTTGGAAGAACATCCTTAATAACTAAAAGAGCCATCAATGTAATACAGTATCGGTTGAAAATTATTCAATTAGAAGGTCATAAGTAAGTAAAATGTATTTATAGCAGAATGTGTGAGAATTTGATAAATAAACCAAATACACTTTCTTCGACAAAATATATTGTAATCTGTTGCAAACCTTAGGCTTTAAACATGCATGGCTACACCAAGGTGTAAGTGATATAAGTGTTGTTTTTAACATTGGTAAAGTCTATGGTAAATGATACCTGTATACAAAAATTGAATGTTTGAACTTAAAGAGGCCTTTGTACGTTTTGTCAAATTGACAAAATAATAAAAAATGTTTCAGATTTGCAAAATTTCGTTGTAGTTATGATATTTGTGAGGAAACGGTAACACTGAACATTTACCATGCTCTAAAATAGATATTATATTCATCTTTTGGCGATATAAAAACCTAAAAATTATAAAACGTCGCAACACGAAACGATTGAATAAATTGGAGAATTTGGTTGTATTTGTTAAAGTATGTGATACTATGAGGATTGCTTATTTAAAGTTTAAAATTCATCACTCATTGCAGAAGCACGGATGACCGAGTTGTCTAAGCGATAGACTTTTACGCCGGGTGTCATTGGTTCGAGTCCAGTTAAGGCTAACATTTTTCTTCCTTAATTTAATTCGTGTTTTGTTTTACTGGAGCTTTTTAGATCCAATGTTTGCATTTATCAATGTCAATCATTACATAACAAATTTCAATACATGACAACATCTGTAAAAAGGCCCCTTAAATGATTATTCAAGAGAAATAAGTTACCGGCAGGCAGTTTTGTAAATTTGAATTACAACCTTACTTAAAAAGTATAAATAAGTTTCGATCTTATCTTTGTAGATTAAGGTTTTGTATCATATATAAGAAATCGAATCAGCCAGATGGCATGAATCAGAAGCTATAAGTTTTAAAGATAGAAAATGTCAACATTGCGATGTTCTTGAGGATGAATATCATATTTGATTAGAAGGTTCCCTATTTGATGATATTAAGAAATTGTATATAAAAAATATGACGTGAAAAGAACAAACATGATACAATGTATTGAATTAATACAATCGGATAATACAAGTGCAAACAGAAACGTAAATAAGTATGAACATATGCATTTAGTCAGACAACCCAGTGTACATATTATTAGGATTAATGTATATTATTTATTACTCAAACTTGACTTTTCGCTCTCTTGTAGATTTGTCTTTGCTGTTTTTGATGTTATCGTTAAAGAATTGTTAAAAAGATTATTTCAGCTGTAATTCAATTGTCCTAGACTTTTTCATGTATTGATACTTTATTCAACAACGTATGAAAGTCTATAATGATCACATATCATGCCTTTATTTATGATATAATGTTTTGATCATATATACTCATTAACTGTATGTCTATTGCATATATTGAATAAACCAAAACTAATGGCCACTGTTCTTAACAATGAAGCTTGAATAGGTATAAGCTGCTTGTGTAACAATTAATTACTTACCTCACGCTCATGGTATAACTCGAGTAGCCGTTGGTTTTAAGGACAGCCGCGTCACACTTTATTTCAGCCTTCGAGTCTATATAAAAATTGCCATTGGGATTCTGAGACAGCAAGCTGTAAACATAAAACATAAAATGTTGCAACTATATTCGTGAAAGATAAAACATACCAATTATAAGTTATAACGTATAGCCACCGTTTAACATTTAATTGCCTACAAACCATAGTTGATGATGCCACTGTTATTACATTATACTGTAATTATATATTATTTATTTCATTCCCACCAAACGCGATCGATCATAAAGTTTTACGGTGTTACGATACGGCCACTTTTTGTTCTGCATTATAGACTTCCCGATTAAAATAGCGAGGACGCAAACATACGATACGCAGGAGCGAGCTCCTGATGTCAGAACACGATATCATGAGTTGAGAACGCGATAATATAATGTACCGCACTTGTCTTCGCATCGGTTTTTTACGCAATCGTTGTTCATTGAAAGCTCGAAACAACGAAACCCTATTTAAAATCGAGATATAAATACTATGATACTGCATTGTGCTAATTGTATCGAACTTTTGCATCGTAATATCGGAACCTCACATCGTTATTTCGGTCTATCTGCCTATTAATAACATGGGCAAAAACGCGATATCACAATATGGTGTCAACATATTTCGAAACAAAGTGTGTACTAACGATGCGAGATCACGATAATAATATCGCGGTCTGGTATCGTGATTAAATGATCTCGTTTGAGCATGGCTCCAAAAAGCGAGATCATGATATAAACCTTGAAATCTCGCCTTCCGGTTGCGAATGCGAATACATGATATACTATAATTGACTACTATTGATTACTATGCTTTATTGGCTTCCAATATAAGACGAATATAATTTCATTACGCATTGCAAACGAATACGTTGGCCTGTCAAATATTTAAATCATGCATAATGTGTGAATATTTGCATAAGATATTAAAGTCAATTGTGCTGCGACTGACTGTTACATTAAAGACACAATGTCAGCTTTTGGATTCCAGTATAATTAATATTGATTCGTTTTGTTAATAGGGAAATGTAGACTAAAATCAAATGTATACATGTTCGTAGCACATGACAACTGGGTTAATATGGAATGTGTTATGAAACAAAATAATGTAAACGGTCCGAATTGTATGGCTTTATTGTGAGGAACATACGAGTGTGTGTAAGCTTGTATTGAAGTTGGCTTTAATGTGATTATTTTTGTTAATTTCACTACAATCATAAAAATCAATAAAGTGAGTAGTATAATACAATAATGTATACTATTTATTTAATTGTTTACGTTTTCAACTATTTGACAATCTTTTATTTAGTACTTGTAAGAAAACCCATCGATAGTCAGAAAAAGAGAGCAGAATAAAGAGCTAACATTCAACACATTACATTCGGTTTTTAAGCCCTAAACAACCAAGGTGTGTTGCATATGTTGTGTTGTTGGGTTGTGTTGATTGATGTCCTCGTTTTTCGTGTGTGTTTTGTTTCGAATAATTGGCAAAAATAAATGCGGTTCGGGGTTTAACTTAAAAATAATATAGTTTGAAATAGTTTATGCATAATGCAGAAACTTGGCTTTGAATTTGGTTATACCATGAAATAATGGTTAACACCGTGTGAGGAGCTTTCAACAATTTATTTAACCATTGACATATTGCATTGTGTTGGTTTATTTTGGCATGAAAGGTAAGAAAAATCCATTTTAAATCAATAAAAAGGTATGTTACTTATGTTATCAATTAATAAATATAATTGCGAACACATGTTTCTTACATTGGTTAATGCATGCAGTACACAGCTCAATTTGATAACTCAATGTAAAGGTATCAGACGAACGCATGCTTTGTATTTCTAATGTAGATTTGGATCGATCAGCGCTACACTATTTACCAAAATACAAATGTATTGATTAAATTAATATGTTTTGGCTAATATTGCCTTTATGTTTTAGCTCATCTTTTTTTTTAAACAAAATTTAGCTATTGTCATCACCTTGGCGTCGGCGTCTTTGTCGGCGTCTGCGTCCGGTTAAGTATTGTGTTAAGGTCCACTTTTCTCATAAAGTATCAAAGCTATTGCATTCAAACATAGCACACTTACTAACTATCATGAGGGGACTCGGAAGGCAAAGTTAGATAACTATGGCTGGCATTTTGACAGAATTATGTGCCCTTTTATACTTAGAAAATATAAAATGTGGTTTATTTTTATGTTTAGGTCCACTTTATTCCTAAAGTATCAAAGCTTTTTTTATATACATGCAACACCAACTAACAATCGTAAAGGGACTGTGCAGGCAAAGTTATGTAACTGTGACTGGCATTTTGACAGAATTATGGTCCCTTTTATACTTGAAAATTGAAAATTTGGTTTAGTTTTGTGTTTAGGTCCACTTCATTCCTAAAGTATCAAAGCTATTGCTTTCATACTTGCAACACTTACTAACTATCAAAAGGGGACAGTGCAGGCAAAGTTATGCAACTGTGACTTGAATCTTGACATAATTATGGCCCCTTTTATACTTAGAAAATTGAAAATTTCTTTAAGTTTTGTGTTTTGGTCCACTTTACTCCTTAATTATCATAGCTTTTGCTTTCACACTTGGAACATGCTATCATAAGGGGACTATAAAGGACAAGTTGTATAACTCTGGTTGTCATTTTGATGGAATTATGGCCCTTTTTTGACTAAGTAACTTGTTTTTGTTAAATTTTGTGTTTAGATCCACATTACTCCTGAAGTATCAAGGCTTTTGCTTTCAAACGTTAAATCATTTCTTACTATCATGAAGGAACCGTGCCTGGCAAGTTGAATTTGACCTTGGCCTTTGAATGACATCGACTCTAAAGAACACATCATTTCTTCTTTATTTATGATCAAATTTGATTCATACATTGACAAAACAACCCTTACCTGATATACTACAATGACTCAACCCAAATCATCTCCCACGCCCAACCTCTAAATACCCCCCCCCCCCAAAAAAAAAAAAAAATAAATAAAATGTTTTTCCATATTTTTGAAAGATCATCTATTAAATGACGACACCCCACACTATACCCCCTCTCAACCCCACCACCCCACAATTTTGTTTTGTTGGAAACATAGTTAAAAAGACACATATTTTTTTAAATACTGTCCAACCATCCCACCCAAGAACCCCCCACCAAAAACAATATTTTTTTCTTTCTTTTTTGAAAGATAAGTGATAAATAACCACACACCCCTACACTAAACATCCCTCTCCACCTCACCCCTCCCCCTTTACGGTTGAAGTATTGCGATAGGTCCGTTCAAATTTAAAAAGATAAAATAGATGAGCGGTCTGCACCCGCTAGGCGGTGCTCTTGTTAAAATGTTTACTCTAATAATAATAGTTTGCCCTCTGAGACATAGAACGCTAGTCCCGCCGCACTCGCTTGCCGCAACGCTTTAGACTCGCAATAGAAACATCACTGTGTGAATAAACACAGACAATTAAATCATTTTGCCCCACTTGTATTAATTATGTTACCAGTCTTCAGACTATCAAATACAGCTTCATAATATTACTCTGTTCTGGATTACGGAATTATTACTTCACATATCGATAATGCCTAAACCCGGAGCAAGTGTGTGGGTTTAAGAATCGTTTGCTAGCCAATGCGATGCTAGGTCACGATGCGGTTTTGCGAGATTACGATACGAGATCTCGATATTAATAACGTGGTATTGCGTCCTTTTTGGAATTTTCAACATTTGAACGCACAGCGTCGAAAACGTGAAAATAAGATGAAAAGACACGAAATAATGGATCTTCATCGCGATCTCGAATCGTTTAAACTCGTTCTCAAGACGTGATCTCGTGCTTTCGCATCGTTATTTCGCTCTTTGTATCGTGATCTATCGTTCTCGCCTTTTGATCCCAGAGGTCGACATAGCGAAACAAAACGTGTTGTTAACGGAACACCGTACTTAATGCTTGTTCTGGCAAAGAAATTATTTTATTATTTGTAACGGCACTTGAATATAGTCACGTGTAAAGGTATGCGTGAGTTTAGCGTTGACGCATTGTACGAGAATATTCGGTCAGCAAACAATTACGTTAAGACAGGCAACTAAACCGCAGTTTAATTATCCCCACACATTTTGAAAAGCGTGGGGATATTGTGGTTATCTCCGCCGTCCGTCCGTTCTGGCCACTATCTCCTTCTAAACTATTAGTACTTGAACCTTGAAACTTAAACACATGGTAGCTATGATCATATATGCGACCGTGCACTATTTGAAATGTTTATCTGACCCCTGGGTAAAAATGTATGGGGGTTAGGGTGGGGCCGGGTCAGAGATTTTCACTCATAATTTTTATGTTATTTTACATCTTTATTTCTTCACCGATTTATTTCAAATTGATACTGAACGTCTCTTATGACAATACGGTCAATCTCAACTATGCATGGTCCCATTACCAACCCTGGGGCGCCCCCTGGGCCGAACATGCGGCGTGGGGATACGCGTCGGCCTCTGCCGCGCCATTTCGAGTTCGCCATTGATGTGTTAACGCCCTTGCCTAAACTACAATTATTGTTATTTATTTACCGTGTAATATAAAATGAATGTACTGTTTTTTTATCTGTTGACGCCGATTTTTGTTAACATTTTCATTGTTTTATGAAATTATTATATAATAAATATGATTTTTTTGCTGTTTCCACTGTTTTTTGTTAATATATAGTTGAGTATAAATACTTAATTCAGTGTGTACATTAACAACCAACACTCTCACCAATAATTTATTATTATCATCTTTATTACTATATTAATAACACTTGCTGATTGAATGCTTTATATTTTAGACGCATATATTTCGGTCAATATACACGGCATAGCAAATTGATTGCTCGGTGGAAATACTTGTGGGGAGTAAATGATGGCAAATAAACATTATACGAATCGATAATTATTACATGTTGTTTCAATGTATGAAATGGTCTTACTGCCGTCTTCATTTACGTATAAACGAATACGGTCCTAATAAACGATTGTAGAATTAAATGATGTACGCAAACTGTTCCTAAATAGGGGAAAAAAAGCAAGTGAATATCTATTAGTTTTACGTGTGCACTAAAGTCCCGTCTGAGTCGTTCACAAGCAAACTAGTAACCGGATACACGCATGCGTTTAGGTCTGTCAGATTGACTGAAGGGGATCTTGATGACGGTGGTCCACTCCATGTCATGGCTCCTTCCGCCCGAATGTCCAAAACTAAACAAAATTAAATGAATTGATAAAATACATTAAATATGATTTTAAAAATCATAATATTATACATGTTTTACTAAAGGAATTGTGATAATAATGGGTACACATTCGACTGGCGACAGTGACTTGTATTGATAATTATTTATCAAATTAAGTATACTTTAACCATTACACAATTTAAATTGTAAACATATTAACCTTAATAGATCAATTAGGCAAAAGGCAGGTAGCATTTAAGTGTTTTTATCATAACCTGAGCAAGGCGTTTTGAGGTTTTTTTTGGAAACGGATCTCTGTACTCATAATTTAAACAACAAAGACCTGCGAGACATTTTCATTATCTTTATCATTATCCTTATCATACGAACTTTAAGGTATTATAACTCTTAGACAAGAGATTTTTAATTTTTGTTCTTTCTTGGCATATTTCCTTTTACCATAGTATTCTGCATCCAAAATAAAAGTATAAGAAAAGTATACCGACCAATTAAGGAATCTTAGATATTCTATAATGCCAACCGTCATGTTTACCCCCCAACATTTCATAACCATTAAAGTACACCGATGAACAAAACTTTCGTGGTAAATATTTATACATAAATGCCCTGTATATTCATTCATGTTAGCAAATGAGGCGTTACAATAGGAGTATATAAAATAGTATCACACACAAGTAAATATTCAATCTGTAGTCGAAAGCCATTTCTATACTGATTTATAAAACAAGGACAGAAGGAAAATAAAAAGTTTGACCATAGACATTTTCTGGGATGTATCCTTGATCGAAAACCATAAGTTATGAAAGTTTCACCGCAATCAATTTAAAAGTTACACCTGACACAAAAGGGTAACCACGTTTACACACATTATTATATACAATAACAATGCGGGAAATTTAGCTGTTACATGAAGTTCATACAATATATCGTAGTGGTATAGATTTATCATAAACGTCTTACAAGTATGAATATCATGTACTACATCATTTGTAAACGAAAACAGTCAGGTCTATGTTAATACTCATTGGACAGTTTAAATTGCTCAATACGCATCGGATTTAGAAAAACATCATTTCAATATAACTTAGTTTAATCGTGCAAACGTATGTAGTAAATACATAAATAAATAAATATATATATATATTTATTTATTTATATATATGATAGATCGATCATAATCAACCCATATTATAACAAACCATAAGTTTACGCCATACTTAAACAGATCAAGGACCCATTAATCGCCAAAACCTTAAACTTTATTATACGTTTTGTTGTACTGTTTTAGAAAGGGGGAATTTTGACCTAGGTAATAATAATAAAATAATATAGAGCCTTCTCTTACAAATATCATTTTCACAAAGATCATATATTAGTAAAAATGCATAAACACAATTGTTGTTATTTTAACGAATGATTATTTATGTGTATTTATTATTGCTATATTGCTATTTTGACGATGAGCTGTATATGCTTAAATCGTAAATAAATCTGTTTTGTTCTCTTCTGATATATATTTATCATAAACGTCTTACAAGTATGAATGACCTGTATTTCATTATTTGTAAACGAAATCAATCAGGTCCTAATTAGTACGCATTTAGAATACTATAATTTTAATATAGATTAGTCTAATCGTAGACACGCATATTTACATATATAAAAGATCGATCGTTCATAACCAAGGCATATTGTATCAAACAATTTATTTACACGATACTTGCACAGATAAAGAAGTAATAACTGACCAAAACCTAAGCGTTTATAATAAGTTTTTGTATAATGAATTAGAAAGGTGAAATATATACCTTTGAAATAAATGTCGTTTCATGTATTTATTTGCAGCACTTAATAAAATAGAACAAAATAATAATAAGCCGCATTTAAAGTAGATTTATATTTAACGGCAACGTTCCTGTGTGAAACTACATGTAACTATGTTGATACGTGTTAATGTTTTTATAAATACTAAAATCAGGTGACTGTTGGATTTGGTTTTGAAAAAAAAATATTTCAATGATATGACGAGCTACTTTAGCAGGTTTAATTAAGCAATCAAATTAATTTCAAAATCAATTTTAAACTCCACAAATATATTATGAGTTGTTCGCTTGCGAACAACTAAGGTAAATACCACGCGTTTCAAGCCAATTTTTCTTAACTACGATAAACCTGATAACTGCCGCATCTGTCGCATCTGCGCCGAGAGAGAGTTGTATAATTTATGCCAGAGGTTTGAGTTCTTCAACTATATTCATTCACAAATGGAAACATAATGTGAATATCGTGTTACATAGAGTATTTTTAAACGGAGCGTATAAAGAAATGAATCAATAAACAATGTAATAAATATACGTGTAGCGGAAGAGAATGTTAATGAATGATTTAAATAGTCCACTATCTGCTGCGTCCTTATCACGTGGTATTTTTGCTCAACACAGGTCATTCATAATCTGAGGCTGTAATAAATGCGGGAAACTAAAACTACTGTGATCAACAAGTATAGTGTTACATCGAGAGCCCAATACACTATCACGCTTCTGTTGCGTAACAACGTTAATAATGCTTGATACTACATAGTGGTTCTCAATTTATGAAAAGATAAACATGAGTTGCAAAAAAGGGCTGACTTTAAAATAAAGTTTGAAATTTTCGTTTCTAAAATATTTAATTGAAAAGAAAAATTTAACTATTGATTGCGTGTTTTCACTTGTTAGTCGCATCATCACCGCATGAAATGTGTGTTATTTTAGTTACACCACACATTTGTTTAGTCGATACAAATTATACAACGGGAATTCACATCATATGTGTCCTCACATTGCTTATTATGAGTTTATTTTTTCTACCATCGAAATATATCGCAAGTTAATATTGAACATGCAGCTTTCTTTCAAAACATTCAAATCACACATTTATAGCCGCGTCATGCGAACATGGGTCTTGTGGCGCTGCGGCCAGCGTAGCTCAAGCCCAGCCAATGTATTTACGTACTCTGGTCATAGGCGATGCAGTCCGCTATAAATCAAGGTTATATGGTCTCATCATATATTTCAAGACCAGACTGTGTGATGCGCAGGCTGGGTGGTCAATATGCTATGATCTGCGCATATGACATAAGACCACTTTTCGCATAACGGGTCTTTTTAAATCTCGAGTTATGAATGGCATATTTTAGCACAATGCATTTCGATATAAAATTGAATTTAAAAAAGCAATTACTGCAAACTGGTAAAAAAGGGTAGTCTTTACAGGCGTTCAGGAACGATTTCCAATCGTGCTGACCGATTACGGCAAACATTTGTGGGTAGATAAATACACGATTTTCTCTAAACGTGACACTTTTTTATTTCGGTAGTGTTTTTTCTCATATTGAAAGCAAAATTGTGTTTATCGATAGTCAATTATGTTTTACCCTGACGATTTAGTGACCGAGTAATGACCCTGAAATTCTGCGAGATGGATATGTTGACACCGCGTGAACTACTACGGTAACACGTAATCAACAACAAAATAAGGGTAAACAGCGCTATTTTTATAACTACCTAATTCATGAGTAAAAACTATTGCTCAAAGATGTATTATTATTTATTTTCTTCAATAACGTTATTGTTTATTTTGAATTGTATATGGTGTCAAACATATTTTGTAAAGGGAATTTTCATCATGAAATTATATTCTTAGTGAGATAGGTATTTGATGATCGTACAATTTTCATTAAATATGATGGTGATTGCAATTATTGTTTCATATTAACTGGTTCTCATTATACCATTTTTCATGATATTTTAAATGCTTTCAGAGCGTCAAAAAGAGACATGTTGTTGTTATTTTGTCTAAGTTACCATTGTAACATAAATATGAGAATAAACAGTGCACACACATCTCGACATGTGCGTTAAGACACACTCTTTATAAATTTGAATGGATTGTGATCATTTCAAACTTGCGATATTAAAAGCTACATAACTTTGAAAAAAATGAGTAGCGTGTAAGATTATGCAATAGCGAACAACTTCAGTGCCTTCATCGCTTTGATATTTTCAAGTGAACGCAATGACTACATTAATGAAGAATATGCAATGTGCAATTGCTGAAGAGCCGTTGTTCAATTGAGTAAAGCGAATAGAACGTATATCATTCTGACATACATTCATTTGAATTTGGCACGAGTAAGAAATAATTATGAGAAGTATTCAGCATAAAGAAACCCAAAGTGTGGCAACGTAGCGACTGAACGGAGCTTTTGAATTGACTGAATAGTCCCCCTTAATACTTTCCGCCATAGCTTTAAAAGAAATATCTATCATATTTGGGCGGTTAATATATTTGTATGTTTTTTTCATCAGTTGTTTACATCTTAATTATGCTATTTTAACGGCAGTATTGCACTTATTTGGTTATACGTGTTTGAAATGAACTCATGCCGTCAACCTCACAACTGGTGTTTGCATTGAGTGAAGTAATCAGTGCCACTAACACGGGCTTCGCGAGCATTTCGAACCCCCATACCAAGGCCGCCATCGTAACCCATCTGTTCAGTGATGCATCATACGATCCAAACAAGGTAGTAATAATAATAATAATAATAATAATATAAGTATTAGTAGTAGAAGCAGCAGCAGCAGCAGAAGAAGTAGTAGTTGTAGTAGTATCGGTAACAGCAGCAACAACAGCAGCAGAAGCAGTTGCAGTAGCAGTATTAGTAGTAGTAGTAGTAGTAGTAGAAGTAGAAGTAGTAGTAGTAGTAGTAGTAGTAGTAGTAGTAGTAGTAGTAGTAGTAGTAGTAGTAGTAGTAGTAGTAGTAGTAGTAGTAGTTGTAGTAGTAGTAGTAGTAGTAGTTCCTATTGGTTACGTTGTTGTATGTCAGTTCGCTTTCTCATTTGTGTATTGTTTGGCTTCGTGATTTTGCTGTTTTTAAATTATCCATAGAATAACTATTTTGATGTGCGTGCTTTTGTTCGTTGTTGTTGAAAAATTCTTAGGTGGTCGTGTTAGTTCTGCTTTTCGGGGAGTTATAGTAATGTAGTTTTTGTTGTTGTAAAAGTGGAGTAGCAATTTAATTGGGTGTTAGTGTTTCACTAATAGTGTCATTTGGTAAAACAAGAGATAAACGTTTAAATATATCAATACCAAAGTTCGTTTAGGTTCTTTATTTATGATTTTTAACTTAATTGCTAGAATATTTTTTGTTATTGATCAGTATTAGTATCATAAGTTGTTAAAACTAACATTTAACTATAAGCTTACATGCGATACAATTCTTGTAAAAATCGTAGACGTATTATACGTTTCACATAAACAAATATTAAATGTACAAAATAAAAGCAGACATATTGAGCACTTACAGTACTGATCTTTTATTACATTTCTTAAAATAAGCTTACAAACATCAACGAACACAACAATTAACAAAACATTTCAATCCGATTCCAACCTTTCAAGTAATATCGTGTAAAAAGTGCGGGTCAAATGTTAACGAATAGTGTATCGTGGACGGAATGCAATTAAAAGCGACGATTTTGAAATTCTATTTCAAATCCATATTCGCAAGAATAATAACTTTCTGCATTTAATTAATATATGTATTAGGTATTTTAGCGGTCTTAAACACTAAAACAAGATTGAATGTTTTTAGACTGAGCATAAATTGGCATTATTGACTGCGCCATGCGAAAATAGGTCTAACGTCATATGCGGCTTGCGTAGCTCCTTGCCAGCCTGCTCATTCGCAAAGACTGGTCAGGAGCTACACTGTCCACCAATGAGACCGCGAAACCTTAAATAGCGGATAGGTTGCTCATACCAGATTGCGTAACTGCAAATAAACCTACACGGGCCGCATTTCGCATGAAGCGGGTCATCTACATGTAAACTCAGTACAGAAATAAAGAACATGCTATTGTTTTTTTTATATTTGATACCATGTATTTTTATGCGCACCATTAAAAGTTAAAAAAAAACGACGTTTAATTAGGAGTTTGTTAACATCAACCAAGTATGTCACCTATGCAGGGTTTGTTAACATCAACCAAGTATGTCACCTATGAAGGGTGTGTTAACATCAACCAAGTATGTCACCTATGCTATACAGGATTTGTCAACATCACCCAAGTATGTCAACTATACAGGAATTTTTAACATCAACCAAGTATATCACCTATGCAGGGTTTGTTAACATCAACCAAGTATTTCACCTATACAGGATTTGTTAACATCAACCAAGCATGTCACCTATGCAGGGTTTGTTAACATCAACCAAGTATGTCACCTATACAGGGTTTGTTAAAATCAACCAAGTATGTCACCTATACAGGGTTTGTTAACATCAACCAAGTATGTCACCTATACAGGGTTTGTTAACATCAACCAAGCATGTCACCTATACAAGGTTTGTTAACATCAACCAAGCATGTCACCTATACAGGGTTTGTTACCATCAACCAAGCATGTCACCTATACAGGGTTTGTTAACATCAACCAAGCATGTCACCTATACAAGGTTTGTTAACATCAACCAAGCATGTCACCTATACAGGGTTTGTTACCATCAACCAAGTATGTCACCTATACAGGGTTTGTTAACATCAACCAAGTATGTCACCTATACAAGGTTTGTTAATATTAACCAAGCATGTCACCTATACAGGGTTTGTTACCATCAACCAAGTGTGTCACCCATACAGGGTTTGTCTCGGAGCGGCTTATACGGATTTGTTGTGGCAGACATTTAAAGCTTTCTTCTGTATTGTGTGCATAATGCTACAAATGAAAACGTGTTGATTTTTTTTTTCGTACATAATATCTGAGTGGTAATAAAAAAAATCAGCCAAAAAGATGTGATTGTCGTATAAAAAAATACCTATGTAATGTTACCATTTTTCAAATATGTTAATTATTCATCTTTTACTGATAATATTTTATAGAGAATGGTTAGCGATAGGTTGAAACCGACGTCGTGCAGTAGAGGTAATAATTCAGGCATTTGAAAACCTGCATTTTAAATTGCGCATTCCCATCAAGTATTCAGACTTGTAAAACAGTATATATACATTAATAAAAAATGATATAAATAATATTCATTTATTTGTATTTATTTATTTTGATTTTTATAAAACAATGTAAAGACGCAGAAGTGTTCCTCTTTCGAAACCTGATGAACCTTTTTTATTGACATTTGTATACTTCTATGATTAAATTTACTAACTACCAAAAACAAGCCCAGCCCATCTAAATCCGTAACGAACATATGACTTAAGTTGATGCCATGCAATTATTAAGGCGTGTTGTTTTTATTATTATAGGTAATAATGCAATTAAAATGAGCTTGGAATTCAGCGCATAAATAAGAATTTCTCTTGAATTTTACTAAGGATTATCAATGTAAGAGAATTATATTATATCTTCTTTATAATTATAATTGATCTTGTTATAGAAGTCACAAATATCATTCGACATAAGAAAAACACCAATTTAAAAAATAATAATCAAAAACTGTACCTATGAATGCGCCCACAAGTAAGCAGCTCCACAGATGTCTATCCGTCATCACTCCTCTAGTAGCAACGAATGATTGCCGGAGCTCTTTGACAACGGCCGGGTCATTATGTTAAACATGCTCAACCATGACTAATGGATAGATTAAAAATGAATATTTTATGACACTAATCAGTGCAATGTGGGAAGTTAACGCGTTTACAGATGTAATTAAAAAAAAAACTTCAGATATTAAACCATACTAATGTGCGTTTGATATATACCATCAATAGACTCAAAATGAATATCGACAAACGCCATTCAATATTTTTGTGTTCAATAAAACCTCTTACAAGCCAACACTAGGGTAATCATAAGTAAATGAGTGCGCACCTATAATTAGAGGTTTTCCCTCCGGCATGGCGGAATTTTTAATATAATGCATGGATAGGCAATAATTCTGATAATAAAATATGTTGTCATCGTGAACGATTGTTATATCTCAATATTCTGATTGTGTTCCCTTATATCACTCGGTATAACAACGTAGCGATTAGCAAGTATATCGGAGTAAAAACGCGCATATGAAACGGAAACTCCCGGTTAAGAAAAACGAATTGTTGTAATTACTGAAGAATTTGTTGTGATGCGATCAACATCATTTCACATATCGCCTGTAAATACAAGATATACACAAATAATTATTCTTATATTGTTTTCCAACAATTCGAATATATGATCTTTTCGTCTGTTGTTTAAGTGATGCTTGATCACGTTGGATCATTGCAAAAACATTTTTGATGATGATTATGATGCTGCTGCTGCTGATGATGATGACGATGATGACGATTCTGCTACTGATGATGATGATTATTATGACGATGAAGATGATGATGATTATGATGATGACGACGACGCTACTGCTGCTGCTGCTGCTGCTGCTGCTGATGATGATGATGATGATCATCATCATCATCATCATCATCATCAACATGATGCTTCTACTGCTGCTGTCGATGATAAGGAGGAGATGGATGATGAAGAGAAATACCAGTTGAAATAATAGTAATGTTATTATCATTACTTGAAATGTTCTCTATACCTATGAAAAGATTTCAACTGCTACCAAGCTGCCTCCCCGTACAACATTGGACAAGAACAGTCCATCGGTTTCACCGTGATTGCCGTGTCGTTCATCAATACCAATGACGAAACACACACGTTCGCAATATGAATGTCCTCGTACTTCCAGATGGTCAACCTGACGTGTATTTGTTTTCTGTTGTCGTTGTATTTGAGTGCTCTGTGTTCATGGTATTCTTTCCTTTAACTGTACTAAATAAATTCGATTACTTTTTTGCAAAGTAGATTAATATTTTAAGCTATTGTTGTTTATTGTTTATAAAGTTATTATCGTTATTAGTCGTATATGTACATTTCATAATGGTTCGTTTAATTATGTGTATATTTTTATACAACTTTGTCTGTTTTTTTGAGTTGTTAGATTTTTTATGAACGTGTACTGCGTATTTGTATTTAGTAAGTAAAAAAGTAAACTGTAGATTGTAAGTATACATGTTTTTGTTTTGAACTTCCGCCAGTGAAAAGATATCTCGTTTATTATAGAGAATATATTGTGGTGGAGGATTTCTTGTTGTTCTTTATAAAACGTATTTGTATTAATATGTATATACATTTTGTTCTTTTAAGAATTTATAATTTTACTTAATGTTTGTTTATGTATTTCCATGTTATGATGATAATTTGATAAAACAACAATCGTATATAAACAATTCAGTTTTTTTTAAGAATCAAAATATGTAAACGTATGACTATGCCTTTACTACAGCAAATGCTATTGTTTTTTATGTAAGACACCATGTTATATACCATGTCTCTGCGTGGAGATTGGTCGTAATAGGGCCTTGATTGATTGCATCCGGCATTAAGTCGATCGAAATCCGTCAAGCAGTTGTGGAAAATAATCGGGCAAACAAGATCCCTCAAGTAAAAATTAATGTACCCTACAGTTGATCAATGCAATAACATAATCTTACACATACTTCGCACAAGAAGCTGAAGAGTAGTAGAGACTAGATCCACAACATTCCAAGACGTTTCGATAGACTGGTTGCATACCATAAAATTAACAAAATTCAAAATTGCAATTAACGGAAACAGTGGTTGGGGCTTAATTGCCTTAAATCGCTTATCTGAGTGATATATCAATAGTCGAAGATCTGACCTCTCGACCTAGTTTTAGATTACTCGTCAAAACGTTTTTATTCTGGCCTACATATGCTCAATTTAAAAAAATCGGAAGTTGCATCATGATAATGTCACAAATGACACATTTATTGCTTACCAATTAAAATGTTTTCACCAAATTTTACCTCGTTACCTCGATTTTAAAGCCACTTTACACGCTTTCGACCTTGGCCCTTATATTGCCAAAATACACATTCTGACCAAATTTCATAAATATCAGATAGGGCGAATATTGTGGCCTTAAAATTGTTAACGAGCTCAAAGTTGACACCATAAAAAGCACCCAACACGACAACTGACAAAGGACTGCATGACCACAACAGCGCCGCAGCATGCTCCCGTGTGCTTAACTAACACATGTAAAAGCTATAGGTAACAAATAAGAAGTTACAATAAAAGGAATTACATAAAAATGGTACATACTTTTATTGAAACATCCAACACAAGTAAAAATGTCATACCAATACGCTATTAAACATAAATTGCAATTTACTAGCGCTAAGTGTTATTGTATCTAGTAAAGAAACTAACCGGTAAGATATGTTTGGTCACGTTTTTCTTATCACAATAATACCTGAAAAAGTAAATCCGGAATTGCAAATATTCCTGCATGATCTTAATGTAAACATTTCAAAGCTGCATACATGTATACTTATTGAGAACAAAAAATACTCGAAATAAGCTTAACTGACACCATCATTTTACAGGTAAGTTGTTGTGATTATTTTTGAAGAAACGATTCTCAAGTGTTGATGGCGATGTTTTGCAATGGGCCGGAACAAGGTTCGACCTTCACACCTGTCAAGTCGCCTGATCGACTGTGAGTTAGAGTTTGGGTCCAAATAGCAATACTAAATACCCATTAAGAGAAGCTTATATCATCCTTTTGTTATCCCACGCAATATTCGTTGTGTGTACGTCCTTCTGTATGTTCGTCCGTGCGTCTGTTCCTACGTCCGTCAGGAACACTTATTTGTCCGGAACCATATCTAAGAACTGCTTCGGCCGATTTAATTGAAACTTGGTATGAATGTGCATATGGATGAGAAAATGATACACGTCGAATTCCGTCGAAAACCATTTGCAAACAGCGGAGTTATGGCCATTTTTACCTGAAAATAAGCATACTTTTGCATATGAAGCCAAACATCTTGGAACCGCGTGGGAAGATTTCATTGAAACTTGGGATGTGTGTTAATATAGACAAGACGATAATGCGCGTTGAAGTGCGACCTGAACCATTATAGTTGTGGCCATTATTAACAAAAAAAAACCTTTATAAATAGGATTTTACCTCTATACCCAATACTTTATGAGCCGCGCCCCTTTAACTTACCACAAGTGCTCTAAATCATATCGGCTTAGTAACATGCAAGACCTATGACCCTAGTAGAGGGAAGGTCAAGGTCACACTTTGAAGTCAAGGATAAAAAGCTGATGATTTTTTTTCATAATTTAGCCATAACTTTACTATACATCAACGAATTATGTAAACACTGGAACAGGTAAGACTCGGGTCAATAGCTTCAAGGTCATACACTGAGGTTAAATGTTGTAAATTGATTAAATATGCATTACTTTATAGAATTCTACCGCAGATCAATGTATTGGGCCCCATTCATAAACAAAATTGATTTAACGGAGGATATTAAGTTCGGATATTAATATTAATTCACTTGTTATAATATGATTGGCACGTTGGAAGCGTGTGCCTTGACCGGAAATAATAAGCCTTAATAATCAGACTTGAACTAGGACTGAATTATGGATTGTTTAGCCCAGAACAATTTATTTCAGCCTAGAACAATTTATTTGATCCGACAAGTGTTGAAGCATAAATGGGATTGAAATGAGACTGATATTGGGGCAAAAATTAAATGAGCCGAACGGTTTCTTTGGCTGAAATGGGACGGGTTTCTGGGCTAACTTTTTGAAAACAATACAACATTTCATAAAGTGGCAGAAGTTTTAAGATAAATAACCATAACTAAAAAAATCCACATCGCATTGAATTTAACAGATTTGATGCCACGGACTAAAGTTGATCGCAAACAAGCTTTCGAAACTTTTTATGAAGACAAACCGGTAGGGGGCTATGATAATCAAACATTTGATGACCTCAAAAGCATCCTGATCTGCAGTTACCTCACAGCACAGGCAAATGCCGCCAATAAAGGAAGCTAAAACATGCTACGGGCAACCTGTTGATCATCAACACAAACAGCATCGCGAACATCAACAAATACGTCAAAAGAATCAAGAGCTGATGACGTATACTTGAAATAAAATATACAAAGTATGTTTTTAAATAAAAATATTTACCGAACACGATTGCACTAGGAAACATGTAAGGGCAAAGACGAGTCCACTAAATGTTCTCATAGGGGTTAATTACGTGATAGTCAAGATGGCGACGTCCATGCCGAGACAGTTATTTTTCGCCGTTTTATACCTTTGATTACTTTTTGTTTAATTATAAATGACGCTAATCTTTAAGCCATATCAGTAAACGTGTGATAAGCGTTTATTTCGTATTAAAATTCGTTTTATATCTCGACTTTACTCTCCGAAAATTTTCTTTGTGGAGCTTTAATTAGGTAATCTCGCTAAGAAATTTCGCAACAAGTAAAGTCGAGATCAAGAGTGAATATAAACACGTAATAAACGCTAGTAACTTTCTTGATGATATGACTGAAAAGTGAGCGGCATTTAACAATTAATACAAGTAATAAAGGGTATAACAGGGCGAAAAATACCTACCTCTGCATGGACGTCACCATCTAGGCTATCGGGTGATTACCCCATCTGGTTCTACTGTGCACAAAAAGACAATGGGCCATAGTTGGTGGTAAATGATGAGTTCCTTTCTTCACGATCATCAGAAATCCATCAATAACTTAAAAAGACAATGTAGATCCTGAACATCTTAAATATCTAAACGCCTGTAGCCTTTATCAACAGCGTCCCTTGAGTGCAGTATCATCCACGTATCTGCCTCCTCATGATTTACACATAGGTTTGTGGCATCACAAGTACTCAACTTTTAATCAACATCACCTGGAAATCCACCTCCTACAACTATAGTTGATCCTGCTGGAAGACTTTCTGATTATTCTAGCAATTCGAGAAAAATTCAGCCAAGTCTGCTTTATTGTAATCGTGTGTGATATACTGTTCCCATTTTTGCGGAAGAGGAACGTTTGGACTTGTTATGAGCTTCCTAGGTTGACGCTTTCCTTTCCTCTTAACTCTCGTTGCTTCTTTGATTTATTTACTTCCAAATTATCGATCAAAAGTCACATTAACTCGGGCAGTGTTTGCGCTGAAACGCCTTAAAACAGATGTTACAAAAAGAGTTGCATATTGTCCAAATGTTTGACAGTCCTTAGGCTTACCTAAACTATGTATTAGCGCGTGTCCTTCAATTCTTGCACATGTTGCATCAGTCGTTGTCGGAACAACTTGAAGCGTCCTTATATCAGTGTCCTTTGTAAGCACTTGGAGTATGTTTGATTTCTGGGTTTCATGCATTTCCCACTAACCTTTGCAAATGATAATGGCACATCAGGAAGTTCATGTTCTAGTACAAATGCTGTTTCTACGGCTCTCATTGAATTAGCTGCGTTAAAAAGTCTCTGCATTAGCTTTCTGTCAACCTTAAAAATCTTTGTCACTTTCTGCTTTTCACTGACCGTTTCCTTATAGAGATATGCAAATGTCTTGGACTGTTCCTTTTGAATAGGAACATAAAATTCAACATTCTGCTATTTCAGCCTTTTCTCTGCAAATTCCTTGAGTAATGTTTTACCTCGACTTTCACAGGTTAATAAATCATCTGTGATATTATTAGTTGCAACGTCCTTAGATGCTATTGAGAACAGTCTGTTCTCCTCTGCATGCACTCCGAATATTTCATATGAACCAAAGCTCACCAGTTTAAGATATATGCAGTGTAAATAGGATGAGTAATGTACACTTAAAAACAATGTATTAAGATACTGAAATACACAAATGAGCTTCAGTCTTTTTTTAAGCGCACGTTGTACTTCATTATATATATAATGGATCCATTTAAGGTTTTGTTTTACTTTACAAATATTTTTATAGAGTTGACAAAAATTAGCAAAACTTATTCCATTGTTTAAAAAATACTTTTCGAACATAATATTTTATTCTGTTGATTTTCAATTCCAGTTGTCATGTTTATTTTGGAATAAAGTGCACTAAATGACCGTTTGACCTATAAAAGTGAACACTAGAATATATAACATTTTAATTAGATCCAAGCAGGTTCATTTTTAAACAATATTACTGCCTTAAACTTTTCAATTTTGGTTATAAATCACAATGCGATGTATTTCATCTCCTTAACAACTGAAAACTGTACCCATTGACCTTTGACCTAATTAAAGGATGTAAAGCACCCGAGAAGGTGACATTCTGTCTAGATTTTCAGCAGAGGGTATGTAGATACCAAAAAACATAAAAAGAAGCCAAGCCTAAAAAAATGCCAACCCACTTTTTTCTAGGCACATTTCTCAGATTTTAGGTAAACTATTGTCTTAAATGATATAGAACAAAAAGTAAAAACAGAAAACATACTGCTTCCTTAATAAGTTGACACCTAGTTGGGTGCAACCATTACTTTCTACCGGTATATATGGTTATTTACCCGATTACAACAATGTTATGGTCTATTTCCCTCATGAATGCTTATGTCACGTTTTATTACCTTAATCCGGTTGTAAAAATCCATGATCGAAGTGCCACAAGATTGGCGAAAATAGGGCCGATGTCTGTAGAATAGCGCGGTAAAATATATTGTCCGAGACATTTATTACGGACGAAAACCTGTGTGTCCGAAAATGAAGAGTCACGAAAAATAATTATTTTGGCTAAAGTAGAGGGTGTCCGAAAACTTAGAGTGTCCGAAAACTTAGAGTAATTACGGTAGTTTCGTTTATGAGTAACCATCAATCTAAATCGAAAATATGTTTAAGCGTTTGTAACTTTTTTCGCTGAAAAGTTTGAAAATATAAATATTTTATAAGATTGCGTAAAAATTCGCAAGCCTTAATGGCCTAGTGGTAGTACGTTAGATTTTGCTATCCCGAATCCCAGAGATAGCAAAACTGTATTCTACTTTTCACCTGTAATTGAAATTATTGTATGTTATTGATTGTTGCAAAGATTATAGTTCCGTTGAATAATACATGCAATAATAGTTTTGTTTTAAATGCAAAAGTATGCAAACAATGCCCTTTTAATCGCCGATTGAGGAAAATTTTTGACACATTTACCAGACGTCTCATGATATATTCATCGCGTTTTCTTTACGCAAACATGGCGGAATTCAAGAACACAAAAACACATGACTCTATCCAAGTCATGTTGTTTGCGAGAAATAATTCAAAGCCAGGTTTGCATGAACAATAAAGAACACGATTGCTCTAATTCGGGTTCCACACCCAGTCCAGCTGAAATATATAATTATTTATTGCATTAGTGACTCGGTTATTCTTGCATCTGAACAAACTATATTATTTTCATGTATAAGTATAAATTCCTCAGTTGTCTCAATATCACTATGCTTGTATAATTCTTTTCAGAATAATCACTAAAAAGCAGTATTCTTTATTCGTATTTGATACGTTTTCGTTTGCATGACAATGTTCTTTTGAATCCCATATGGATTTAGCTCACCTACGCACAATATTCTGTATAACATCAGGATCCCCGTTGGGGCGCGATATCGCTAGTTGCCAAAGGCAGAGAGCTGAACCAAAACAATAAAACATCGTCCTGTTAAATATAATTGTCGGGATACAATGATATTATATCTGTTTCATCCCAGCAAGAAAAGTATATAGGTAATCGCGTGTCTGTCATGAACAATTTGCTTTCAAACAACAGCTTTTTTTGTTTGCCGTTTTGTTCAAATCAGGGTCTTGGGTTCAAAACGTCCCACGCTCGAAGGGCACATTATTAATGAAGACTTTACTGGCAAAATAACTTGTTATAAAAATCTTCTCTGCAAAAACATAATTCAGAGTTGTATACACACAACCAACTTTTTATGAATAAATATGAAAAATATCGGCATACTATTACTTTGTACTTCACTTGAAAACACTTCATACAAACCTTGTAAGTCCTGTGAACGTTTAATACTACAACCCATCAAAACAGAAGCTTGAACATTTTACAAGTATCAGAAATGTTGTGTCTCCTGGAACTCATAGTTTTTGTGGATTTGACATTCCAACCATGTTGCATTGCATCTACTCAAAATGTACATTTTATCCCTGTTCTCCACTATAAGATGGTGATTGCTCTCCCTGTCGGTACTTACTACCGTTCAATCGTGATACATCGACTATCTCCGGAATCCTCCGTAAGATAGACTGAAGCAATAAATCGTCTTTTGATCCAGAGTGTATAGACCCTTTCAGTTATTCGCATTTACTAGTGTAAGAGTTGTGTCCCTTAGCCGGATGTGACGTAATGAGATGATACAAAATCCGCCAGAGAAAATTGTACAGTGCCGCTGATAATATCAACGTCTCTTGCACTATTAGAAATGAGTATATATGCTTAAATTGCACACATATTTCATTTTTATTATATTGACGCTTATTAAAGCTATCCCTTTTCGCATATTTAATTGTAGTACGTTGAAGCGTGAAAATGCATAAAACATTCCGTTCAATAACCCTGTGTGTCGCATGACAAATCCCGCACTGTTACCACTAAACTTTAAACGTAAATATTTTATAAAAATGCCTAATATTGAAAAAAAGCGCCGAACGTTTATATTTTAATGGTATTGATCATTGGAATACGATTTGAGCCCTTTTTTACCACTTGGAAACATGATCTTTATCATTGAAAAGGGGAATTGAAGTGTCAATTCACCCCACCTGCAAAGTTTAGACCCCGCCCACTGGTTGGCAAAAAGAGGTGAAATTCATATAAGCGCATATAGGGAAGGTTGACAGAATCATCGTATTTAATGACAATCATGTAAAATATCAAATAAAATGTTACTAATTATGTATGAATAAAACATTTGCATGCAATTAAAAGCATTTTTGAAACAATTATATTGTTGGTGTTATTTGTTTTTACTAAAAACGACCTGGGGATTACAACACAGTGTAAGAGCTCGGTATGTAGTTGCGACAAAAATCTCCATACTTGGCACTTCTTCGCGATCATTTTTTTGGTTAAAAAATTCTCATTAATTGAATTTTTTTCAGAATAAATTAAATTTAACGAACGAAAATAAGAATGATGAAAGCAAACAACAAATAGATTTTATGTACGCAACTTATTGTACCTAATTTGAACCTTTGTTTGTCTGAAGAAAACTTACCTTGTTACACATAAAATAAATTCTCTTGATTAATCTAACTGTTTGTTTTAATTGTTCACACCAATGTTGACACTCTTTGTTGCAGCATTTTTAACCCGGTGTTTCATTGCACCTTTATTCATCACAACCCGATTATCTCGTTATGATCGGATACTGTCCAGACAATTACAAAGAAAACAAGGTGTCATTAACCTAGGGACTTATACTTGGGTCCCTGCATAAACCACATGCTGCAGCCTAGTTTCTGGTAATTAAACACAATTCATGATACCCCCATGTCATCCCCCCTAGGCATATTAAGCAGTCATTTTAGCCAAATTGTAAAGACAAAATACTGATCAGTTGCTTCAATAAAATATTGAAACAATAAAAAAAACAAAGACATTATCGGAAATTGATTTACAGGAACTAGTATATATATATATTATATATATGGTGAAAGATATGCGTGAACAACCAGATACACAGACATACAAACAGACAGACAGACAGACATATTCCTATTGGAGACTTCGGCGTGTGCGCCTAGCTACGGTGCAGAATGAAGCAGACATACTGTAAAATCCCCACCCTCCCAAAAAAGATGGTTCATTCACAGTTGTATACCCCATACTTTCACCGCAACACATCTTCCAATGTTGGAACAGTTTTTTACATACACAGATGGGACAGTTACATGAACATTTATTACAAACATGAAACCATAGTTGTATTTAGACAGGATCCGATACGGATTCATAAACTGCCCTAATATATATATATTAGCCAGTTCAATCATAAAAATACAATGTTTAATAACTATAAATAAATTTAAAACATTGTGCAAGTTAACTGCTACACAACTGAGGTATTAAACTGGTACCGGCAAATGTAAAATCCGCTATTACGTGTATAGATTTCAAGTACGTTCCAAGCAAAAATACCTATATCGGATCGATATCGGCTATATCTCGGAATATCGCCGCCGGCATTCCGATATAGGGCCGATATCGTTCCGACATAGATTTTATCACTGTGATAGGCCCGAAGTAGGCCCGATATTTTCGGATTATAGTTTATATATGTTTTCAAAATACTGGCTTAAATTATTTAATTTTTACACATTCCTTAGAAAGGTTGTCTAATTTGAAATTCTGGAACATTTGAACTCGCTGTCGATATCGTACCGACATCGGCAAAATGTACATGTAGATGTTTGCATCTTGCACATCGACATATTTTTACAGATTTATTAGTTTACGCGCGGGAAAAAGGCGCCGATTTAAGCGAGACTCGAGATTCGTCAAAGAGTCAAATTGTGTTGGTAATATTGTGCGTTCAAGTGTTTGGACACATTCAATGTTTTGAATGCTGTTGATATGTTTAACAAACGCCTGAATTTCAACGACATTTTTAAATAATTGAACTTTGTTATGTAATTTCGCGAGTATCATAACGTTTCTGTGGCTGTTATTAACTTATTTGTTTGGTTTAGTTTACCTTAAAATCAATTGATTTTTTTTTTCTATAATTTTATTGAAATATTTTAAATGAGCAAGGCTAAATCTAGAGATAAGGGGTATTTCAAGACATATAGATATGTTCGTTCAAACGTTTCACGACACATGTCTTCTATTAATAGTAATAACTTGCCTAGCAGTTTCGACTGTCAAGATCTTTCGATGGAGCGAAGTGGTGATTTGAATAATCAGTCATTGACGGACTGTCTTCCAGTGAGTTTTGTTCTTCCTGAACCACAGGTACTTGAAAAAAAATTGTTGGTCCTTATATATATATATAATAAGAGTAAAGGTATCCAACGATGATTTCACGGACGTATTGAATAACACAATGCAACAGCATAAAAGATCAAACAATACACACATATGTCGTTGTGGTTGCCAGCAGGAAGTGTCCATCTATGATAAAACAACTTTTATTTGATAAAATCCACCATGTATGTCCAAAACAGCTAAAGGTTTCACAAATATGACCCCAAAATCAACGTGTGTTATTCCGGACGTCCAGCTGTCAGTAACGAATGAAGGCATTTTTGGTCGATTTTTCAGAATAAATCAAGAACTTTGCTATAAACTCCACGTACTTTTTTCATTTTTACCTGTGTCGTGAACTGTTTGTCTTGGAAGGAAATCCCTCACTCGATTATTCAGTCACAAACAGTTTTGAGGGAAATAAAGTAGCTGTTACCTCGGACAATTATATTTCTGAATCAGACTTGGATAACAATTATTCATTTTCAAGCACATCATCAGATGAAAGTGATGATATTCGGCTTGAAGAAAAACTTTCTGAATGGGCTTAAAAATTAAGTGTAACTCATAATGCGTTACGTGATTTATTAAAGATTTTGTGACAATATCACACAAATTTGCCGAAAGATCCAAGAACATTGTTAAGAATAATAAGTCATGTTGAACTTCAAGAGATATGTGGTGGTTTTTATAACCACTTTGGTTTTGAAATTGGGTTAAAAAGTTTCTTGCAGCAAATGTCACCCGAGTTATTTAAACAGTGCATGACACACATTGAGATTCAAAACAATATTGATGTGTTACCCTTATTTAAGAGCACCACTGCTCAGTCCTGGCCAATTCTTGGTCGTGCAGTGAAACCTTCTGCATCAGAACCATTCATTATTGGTATTTTTCTTGGTGAAAAAAAAACCCAGATGACATAAATATTTTCTTGAATGATTTCATTGTTGAATTGAAAAAACTTAAAGAAGCACCAATGCATGTGCCAAACCTAAACACAGAGTTTAAAGTTTCTGTTTCTTGTGTGATCTGTAACACCAGCCCGTGCCTTTGTTAAACAGACCAAAGGCCATTCTGGTTATTAAGGATGCGATAAGTGTTGCCAAAAAGGTCTCCGAATTGAAAACAGGATGACTTTCCCAGAAAACAAAGCTCCCAAAAGAAATGATATTCAGTTTGATGAAGGAAGATACCTTGAATATAATAGGAAATTCCCCTTTAAAAATCTTGGCATTGGCCTGGATTCTCAGTTTCCTTTAGACTTCATGCATCTGGTTTGTCTTGGACCATCTGTCATTCGTCGTATTTCAGATAATGTGCTTAACGTTGATAAACATCTAACAAATGAATTCCTTCGTAAAGGCAGGTCACTCTTTGAATTAGATAGATGGAAAGCTGCTGAATTCAGGCAATTTTTATTGTACACGGGACCAGTTTGTTTAGTGGATTTTGTTAGCCCAGAGGTGTTTAATCATAATGATGTTATCAGTTGAAATTTATTGCCTTTCGACACCCTTGTTTCATGAGAAACATAACTGTTACTCAGACCAGATAATTTTTGTCAAAAATTTTTGGACGATTGTATGGAGAACATAATCTGGTTTACAATGTTCATGGACTAACCCATTTGGCAGATGATGTCAGATTATATGGTCCTCTTGATAATTATTCTGCATTTGTCTTTGAATGCTTTCTTGGTAGACTTGAATGGATGGTCAGAAAACCAAATCATCCGCTTAAACAAATTGTTAATCGTTTTTCAGAACATAGTGTAGCTAAGGAAAATGATGCTCTAACTGTGATTGGAAAAAAGAAGGGGGAACATTGCAATGGTCCGTTACCATCTAATTTGACAAGTTTCTTGCAGTTCACACATATAACGTTTCCATTAACTTGTCTGTCTGTCAATAAAAGCAATAACTGCATTGTTGTTGGCAACAAAGTTGCAGTTATGAAGAACATTGTATGTAAAAGTCAAGAGCGCACACAATTTTTAGTAATCAGAGAATTTCTACAAAAGGCAAATTTCTTTGATCATTCTCTCCCCTCTTCAGATATAATGATATATTATGTAAATGATCTGTCTCCAAAAATTAAGGTGTGTAGTATTGAAGATTTAGTGTGTAAATGTGTTTTGTTACCTTTTCGAGGAGGTTTTATTTCTGTGCCTCTGGTACATACATTATAAAATAAATTTCACAAAGTAACACACTTTATTTGCCATTTCATGCAGAAAACGGATTAACGTCAATTTAAGTTAAGTTTTTACAAGTATTCATATTAAGGATTGCTTTATAATGAATTACTTACTGCAAGATTTGAAATCTTTATGATAAGGTTGTGTTGCACTTGTATTATAATTTATTGAATTGAGGAAAACATTTCAGCACACCTGCATATATAATTTTTTACAGTTAATCTGTACAACAGCACTCTGACAGCAAACAAACATTTAACAATACAATTTATTTGTGTCTTTCATTAATTGCCTCATTGATTTTGAAAAAAGCACCCATTATTTTACAATGAACAGGTATAATGTACATCCTTGTTGAGTTTGTCACTTCAAACAAGGAAGGAGACTGGAAATCGCTGTCCGAACTAAACTAACACCTGGGGGAGATTTGCCATCCTTCCCAATAAAAGTCCTGTGCAATAATGGTGAGCAATTACACTTCATATCAGGTTGATATTTCATCGTCTTTTGTGTCCATGAATTGTTATTTTCATTAGTTTGTTGAAATTAAGCATACCGGATACTTCGAGTTAATTTTTTGTAGGAATTCGAATGTTTATGTATACGTTTACAGATGACATGGATGATTTCAAGTTTTTTAAAAATAATTTTCAGAATCATACAGCAGTGTTCGAGAACGCCTTAAACGAGCGGAAATGCAGTCGGACCTTGCAACAACCCAAAGCTCTGGCTGTGACAGTGAAAATGAATTTAGGCGTTCAAAACGCCGAAAACAGTATGTTTCTGGTGTTGTTTTAGTACTTTTTTGGGGCCGCATTGATTCCCCTGCTAAAAAGGTTTATTTGTCCGCTTTAATTGTTTTGTTTTCCGTTCAATACATTTTATTTCCTTATCAATGGTGTGTGTGGGTAGAGGGCATCCCACCCCACACCGTACATAGTTTACAACAATATATGCATATTATATTATAAGTATTTTCCCCTTAAATGATTCTAAAAATCCCCTCAATGTAAGCCACCAAGTTAGAGGCATTTTGTTGTGTTTCCAGCTAGTTATATCAAATTAAGTTAGAGAATAATTTAATTCATCAGTTGTAGCAAAAAAATTTTTTAATTTCATAGCAAAATAGAGCAAAATAGAACATAAACATATAATCATGTCCCACCACCCTTCCCCAGCGGTGAAAAACAACAATGGATTCAAAATGAATACTGTGTTTAGTGTCAGTAAATGCTGCATATATTTGGGTAAATATCCAGGTATAAAATCAGGTTTTTAAAATTCAATGTAATATATGTTAATTTTATCATTACTGAATCATCTTTTAAGTGATACAGTTCTTATTAATCGTGTTAAGAACTTTTTGCTGATGCCTTTTTGTGTAAACAGAGCCACTGTACATAAAAGGAATTTTTAATGTGTTAATGTTGTATTCGTCAGATGATGAATCACCAGAAAAAATGGCACACTACCAAAAAGACCTTCTCCAGTTCGGCCAAAAAGTGGTCTAAGCAGAATTTCAGCACGGCTTTATTCGTCAAATGATGAATCACCAGAAAGAATGACACACTACCAAAAAGACCTTCTCCAGTTCGGCCAAAAAGTGGTCTAAGCAGACTTCAGGGAGTAGTCACAAATATAACTGGTACTCCAGTTCCGTCAACACTGCCTTCACCGGAGCAGTCAGTGCCAACCCCTGCACCTGTTGACACGGTTGCCAACCGGCCACAGGACACCACCGCTAGCGGTTCAGGCAGCCGGTCTGAAGTAGGTATGTATGCAAATGTGTTGGGTGATATTTGCATGCAAAGAATTTATAAACAACGGCCACCGGAAAAACTTTGCGAAACCGAAATTTCGCAAACTTAAGTACCCTTTTTCTTAAAGATTTGCTACTTTGAGACATAGTATGCGATAAAAGTCTTATCGTTGATTAATAATTGGTTATTTTCACTCAAAAAACGCGTTTTCTTCACTATGAAATTTATAAGCAAAGTTGGGGTTCCCATGGGATTTTTGCATTTTCCCATGGGATTTTTGATTTTCCCATGGGATTTTTTCTCCCATGGGATTTTTTTTCTCCCATAATTTGCAAATGGGAGAAAAATCCCATGGGATTTTGAACATTTTAAAAAACGTGTTTTATTTGCGTTTGCAATTTTTTAACGTTATTTAAGGACTGTATATTGGTTTTATGCCAATTATATATAAAAATATTTAGTCATAAAAAAATCCCATTTTAAAATGGGAGAAAAAAATCCCATGGGATTTTTTTCTTATTTTGGGAGATTTATTCATGAAACTTTCAGAAACATCATATTTTATGAAATGATGAACAACTACGATATTTTAATGCGTTTAGTCGTGTTTAAAAAAAAATAAAAAATCCCATGGGATTTTTAAATCCCATGGGATTTTTAAATCCCATGGGATTTTAAATCCCATGGGATTTTTTTCTCCCATGGGATTTTTTTCCAATGGGATTTTTCAGTTTCGTAAGCCGAATAAGTTTCTTAATGCGAAAAACAACAATAAAGGAAATAATAATTATAATTTTGAATAATAAATTGAATAATATAAATAACATGAATATTTTTAAAATGAGTTACAATTAAAGGTTTATGCTAGTCGAACTTATCATTTCTTGTTCGAGCAGATGGTTGAGTCCAATTGGTGAGTATGCCAGCTTAGAACCAGTATAAATGCATCGCAGACAGACAACGCTGTCATACTGTACACACCGCTGAGTAACAATCTTTATTGCATTTCATTTTGCAACAGAAAATGAACTCCGTAGTATAATTGATCTTATATATGCCCTCTGCTTTTGAAAGCGTGCAACACATTAACATAACAATATATCCATGCCAAAAACTATGTGCAAATTCCATTCAAAGCTATATACACATTATAAAGGTCAGATGACCCGCGTCATGCGAAAATGGGTCTTATGTCATATGCGGCCGAAGTTGGTCCATCCTAGCTTGTCCAACCGCGCAGTCTGGTCAGGTACTACGCTGACTGATATATAAAGTCAAGCCATGATTCGTGGTCTCATATCCAAACTCGGTAGCTCCTGTGCGAAACTTTCACCGGAAACGACGGCACCGAGACGGGCGCTCGAACTTTGCGGATGCGCGTTATATGTTATATATAATAGCGCGATGTGTTTTTTCTTGCCTCAAATTAGTAAGCCCAATCAGCGTTTTATTGTGTTCTTTGCTTCTACTATTAACAAGAACTTTAACTGATACGAACATGAATTTTATTTTAATATGTTTATTTAATGCTCGGAAAACTCATTGTATATTTAGACTACTACTTATAAAACAAAGTCGGGTTTTCAACATCTGTTTTCGGCATAAAAATTGTTATTCCAAACCAGATTTTACGCACTTTACTGTACAAAATACCGTTAGGGCCACCGTGGTTACTCATTAAAATCCAGAGGGCGAGAATGCGAGAACGCGAAAGTACGATGACGACAGTGCGACAATACGATGGCGACAATGCGTTCGTACGATTGCGAAAACGCGCTAGTACGATGACGACAATGCGACAGTGCGACAATACAATGGCGGCAGTGCGATAGTACGGGGGCGACAATGCGATAGTCATATCGTACTGTCGCCGTGGTATCATCGCAATGTCGCCATCGTTCTATCGCATTGTCGCCATCGTATTGTCGCACTGTCGCCATCGCATTTTCGAATTGCCGCCATCATACTATCGCGTTATCGCATTGGCACCATCGTACTATCGCACTGTCGGCTATCGCCATCGTATTGTCGCACTGTCGTCATCGTATTTTCGCACTGTCGTCATCGTATTATCGCACTATCGAACTGTAGTATTGTCGCCATCGTACTATCTCACTGTCGCCATCGTATTGTCGCACTGTCGTCATCGCACTGTCTGATTGTCGTCATCGTATTATCGCGTTCTCGCATTGTCGCCATCGTACTATCGCATTGTCGCCATCGTATTGTCACCCTGTCATCATCGTATTGTCACATTGTCGCCATCGTACTATCGCGTTCTCGCGTTCTCGCCCTCTGGATTTTAATGTGTAACCACGATGGCACTAACGGTATTCCGTAATACTGCTAAAGCACAGTATGATTAGGTCACTCCCAATGCTCAAATCTCTATGTCTATTTTAGTAACAACACATGTCTATGGAAGGATATTTAGGTAAAAGTTACATCATTCGTGGTGAATATTTACATTATGACTGATGCTTATTCTAATTTGCTTTATGACAATTCCAACATGCTTGTTGTCTATTCGTTTATACTTGATGATTGCTGCAACATTACATCATTCATGAATAATATTTACATTATGCGTGATGTTTATTCTAACATGCTTCATGACAGTTCCAACATGCTTGTTCTCTATCGGTTATACTTGATGATTGTTTCAACATGCTTGGTGACTATCCAATGTTTGTGTGTTCATTATTCCTGAAACCAGTCATAATCGGTTTTGCCACTAAGCGTCATTAACAACGGCAGTTAGCAACAGGCAGTAAGCAGAATGCAAGTTACTAAATTATGACATCAGGTGGCGCGCGTTTATTTTCCGTATGTTGAATAAATTACTTTTCGGAAAAAAAGCGAAAACATCCGAATCATTTTGACTAGTAAACTGAATAAGCTGAATTAGTTCCCTTCGTTATATAATCTCCATTAAACTAAATACGTTCATTATTGCCATGAAGACCAGTACGTTTACACAATGAATTGACTGCCGTGAGTGTTTTTGATATTTGTAAGATGCAATTGGCACTCAAGAAATTATACATGTATTTTATTCAGAACATAACGGGGCTGATGTGTTGGAATTGTGGCCCTTCCCTAGTCCAAATAATTACAGTAGACGTAATCTACCGATGTGCATTGCATATCGACCTCATATTTATAAAGTAGCCCAAACCCCCATTGCCACAGACCTGTGCGTGAAACTTTCAGATTTCTCTAGTCTATTTACCATGCTATAATTACAATTTCTATAAACACATATTTATCATTTTAGGACTATATAATGTCTGTGGTATACAGAGAAACCTGAAAGTTACAAGTACTCGTGTCTAGTACTGTACAACTATTGTACTCCTCGTTGAGAAAACAACTACTTCATCTACATGTATTAAAATATCATAAAACATAATTTTCAATCAAGTTGGAAAAAATTAATAAATAAATGTCATATAAACAGGTTTGTCATGAACGTTGACGTCGCTCTTGGTTACCAGAAAAATTCCCACGCACGGATTTCAACCGTCATTGTTTACAATCAATTAAGTGCATAAGTACTTGAATTTGTATTGTGTTTTTTAAAAGTGTCCAGCTACAGGTGGTTAGCGTGTGGCTATAATACTAGTTAGTGAAAACATATTTTGGAATGATAAGTAATCATATTATAACGAAAAATCAACTTTTCTTAAAAAAAATAAGTTAAATATATATTCAACAAGGTATCCAACTCGAAATCATCCGAAAACGGGATGCATCGTTTTAAACAGCCATTACTTCATCAATTTTGCGATTTTCACGATCTTGGTCTTATTCAACGCAGAAATAAATTTCCTTTCTGGAAATGTATATGTCTTGCAATATTTTTACAAATACTGGGTCAACTTTTAAAAAATAACACGATACACAACTCGCGTGACCCAGCTGTGATCGATCAGACAGTATTCATGACTGAAATCTTCACGGGGAAATGGGCATTTTCCCTGCAAAGTTCACGAACCTCGATACCATTATTCAATAAAACGTATGAAAAAAACATTCTTACCGTGCTTGCCGTAGAATTATGCATCAAAACTAACTGTCCAGCGCATTTTCAAACCTTTGTTTACATACATTTCAACGAACTGACATTTTAAACACAAGAGTGATTTCATTGCTCCAATGCGGAGTTGTGTCTTTACAACTGGAGATTTCATTCATAAATACGGTCTGATCGATAACAACTGGGTCAAGCGAATTATGTATAGCTTTATTTCTTAAAATTTGACCCAGCATGTGTAGAAATATAACAATATATATACATTTCCTAAAGGAAATTCATTTCTGCGTTGAATAAGACCGGGTCATGAAAATTGCTGCAAAATTAATTTAGTAATGGCTGCTCAAAACGATGCACCCCGTTTTCGGATGATTTCGAGTTGGATACCTTGTTATATATAAAACGGTAGTGATTTTTTTTTATATAGAAAAATTTGATTTTTCGTTTTAATATGATTATTTATCATTCAAAAAGATGTTTTCACTAATTATTATTATAGCCACACGCTAACCACCTGTGTGTCCAGCACGTGTGCCGGGAGAACAGGGCTTAATGTATTTTTTGTTAAGCTCTATAATATTTATATCCAATCTGTATGAAAAAATGTCGGTGAACATTATTCCGGTGTTAATTTTTGAAAATATTGAGGCATTCGTTAATTATGGATCTAAAACGGAACATTAATCCGCAAAAAAAACACCGGGCATATTGCATATTAGATCGGACACATGCAATTATTTCGAAAGAAAGCAATTAGAGTTTTAAATTCTACATGAGTAAGTCTCGCTGTGCACGATTACGCTCTTACTGCTCGTATATATTTGACTCTTGGCAAATACCTAGTGTTTTATTTTGCTTAATCTAAATTGTGTCATGCATCTATATGTACTTAAAGCAGCATGACCAACAGCTCTTTCATATGTGAAAGAGATTGACACGAAATACCTACCCATCTATAATAAAGTTTATATGTGCACTTCAATATTATAGTTTTAAAGCATTTTATGTGGTGCAATATAAAAGTACTCTAGTAAATTTGAAATTATGTAATCGATTTCCTCTCAACATACATGCAAAGTTCCAGATAACTTTTTCAGCAAAATCTTGGTTTACACTCTATAATAATCCAGCCTTAAAGTCTATTATTAATTCTTTTTTTTTTTCAGGTAAATATAATTTTTGGCACATCCGCATTTAGGTTTATAGTCTAAGAAGAGCTAATGACAATTGCCGGATTACAGCAGACTTTTTGCGATAAAAGGACCAGATAATGGAAAACGTTCGGCTTTTCGACTGTTGTAAAGATGGTCTGTTATTCATAATAACGTTAAAGTGCTGTTGATTTCATAATTGTAATGAGGGCCTAGACGAGTGGGAACTCATTGATAAAATGTTTACATTATATGCATTGATATTGAGTTTTACGCATGATCACACATTTTGAATTCTTATTTTATTTTTCCAATGTGTAACCGTACGCACAGAATTTAAGTCTACTTTTTTACTAAATTTAATTCAATTTTTTACGACTTTAAGCGTCTTATCTGGAGCTCTGCATACATGCATTAGTAGCATATATTGAAATATATCCATAGACTTTCTTTGGTTATTGAAGGTAAATTACTGTACAAAAATTATGGTTAGTCATTAACCAAAAAAAAGTTAAGTCTACAAACACGCGGTTAATTTCGGTTCAGTAGCAAATATCTTACAAAGGTGCGCAACTTCTCCTATAACATAAAATTTCCGTTATACGCCGTAAATTTCCGTGGTCCTCCGTAGCATTTCGGAATGACTGTCAATTGACATCATTGTATCATGCATGATAGTATGTTGCTTTGTGCTTGGGTGAAACTCACATCTTACCATCGCGTTAATTTATTAAACGCATTAATATTTGATTTCATTATGCACTGCGCCTATTGCACAAGTCTCTTTGCACAAACCAACATACACATATGCAGCATGCAATTAACGAACAAGAATGTTGCATCTGTACACATGCATGATACCATTAAGCAGAATGTAAATAGACATTGGACATCAGGCAAGATGTAAGTGTCATCAAGCATGAAAAGGTGTCTACATACTAATTGAAAGTACCATCAAGAATCATGACACAGTCACAAAGAAGGATGTAATTTTTACCTAAATACCCTTCCAAATTTGACGGCACTGTGTGTTTGCTTAATTTCACTGAAGAACGTCTACTGGTAAATCTTACAAAAAAGTGATAAATAAGACTGAGTAGCAATTTTTTTGGCGTTGCTGTTTAACGTCAAATTTGGCCTTTCAACGAACTTCTTAAAAGCCCATTGAATTTTAATGAAGAAGTTTCCCGCTTGTAGGTCCGAATTAATTAAATCAAATTTTGCAATTGGCAATTTGATAGAAATCCCCATAAAACATTGCACATAGCTTTCTGAAATAAACAGGCCACATTGAACGCATTCACGATATCCAACAGCTCTCTTTGCAAAGACCTATCTAGTGTTTCTTGGCCGTGTAAGATCTATAATTAGAACATCGTCACCTAAACATCTACTAATAGAAGAGCATATTTTGGGGAAACAAATTCAATAAGAGTATAAAACGTCCACGATCAATAATGTGTAGTTTGTTAAAGATATCACGGCAGTAAAAACATAGCACTTTAAAGAGACCACAATCTGGTACATTTGGTCAATTTTTGCGTCCGTGGCGGACAATACATTTTTAAAAAGAAAGCGTACAAAAAAGCAAACACAAAGTTCTTCGTAAGCTTGTTTTAATCTTAAAAACACATAATCGACAGTCATTCCAGTCAAATACAATACTAACAGTCAGCACTCTAGAGATCAAAATTGCGGATATAAATATTTAATTCAGGGATATCAAGTGTATCAAGTTCGAATTCCGGAAAAAATAGCCGGTAGTCTGGGGCATTAGGTCCCTTACAGGGATAAAAGGTAAATCCCCGCCCGAG
This sequence comes from Dreissena polymorpha, assembly GCF_020536995.1. Classification (NCBI taxonomy): domain Eukaryota; kingdom Metazoa; phylum Mollusca; class Bivalvia; order Myida; family Dreissenidae; genus Dreissena; species Dreissena polymorpha. The sequence continues at coordinate 33,359,946 of NC_068360.1, forward strand.
CCGTAGCTAACTGATTTATTGTAGTCTTTCTAGTTGCAATTTCTGGTGAGTACAATGCGGAATATTACGGATATTTGCAACATGTCGAAGATTTTCGGAAAGTAGCGAAGAGGTTTTCGTCAGTTAATATTCATGTCCGTGCCGGCCGCTAACTTATCAGAATCAATAAAAAAGAACCAGGAAAAATCGGTACCGATCGCAAATTTCCGGAATTCCGATAAAGCTTCAACATAATTTGTTCTCAAATGATCGCGTACTCGAACAAATCTGTCCCTACGCCTCCAACTCCCTTTAAATCTCATCGGACGTACATTGATCTCAAAATCTATCCTTGACGACTCAAATCATATTTCCTGAATAGTTTGGCCTATTGACGTCCCTGTAATTATAACAATGGTCTTTTGGATAAACACCGCTAAGTTGTTGCAATATAATAACCGTTTAAAATAGTTACCGGTTTTCATTTAATAAAATGATTAAGTCATATTCGAGATTTCAGCGATTGCCAATATTTTGCTTTTGTTTCTCATAAGCATATGGTGCTTGGTATCTGCTATTGACTCCTATGTAGATTGCAAATATTACATAACCCTTACAGCGGCCGAGCGCAGATATCTGCATTTGGCCGCTAAAAAGAAAAATCTTTGCGCATTAATTTAATTCAAATCTCATTATCATAATCAAAATCATCATCATCGTCGTCGTCGTCACTACTACCACCACCATCACCATCATCATCATCATCATCATCTTCTTCTTCTTCTTCTTCTTCTTCCTCCTCCTCCTCCTCCTCAACATCATTAACAACAACAGCAACACCAACTTAACATCATCATCAAACAACAATAAACATCGGTAGCATACAATGTGCTTCATCAACCATACATAATTATATGCGTTAAAACACCATAATAGAACAGCATGAATGAAGCTGTCTATTACTCTTTTATATTTCCTATACCAATATTTTTTTTTCGTTAATTGAAGGACTAGTTGAAATCTTCTATAAAAGCCCTCCCACCCCCCCCCCCCAAAAAAAAATAAAAAATAATAAAACATAATAATAATAACCCTAGCAAACAACAATAAACATAGGTTAGTTAGTATACACTGTGCTTTAGCAACCATGCATAATGAATGTTTATGACTTCGGACCGTTGTGATCAAATTTAAAAAAGCAAGATGGTATGTATGCGGCACACAACACATAGATAATTATAGTTTTATACCTTAAACGTAGTTCATCAAAATAAAGATAAGTTATTATCTATGTAATACTTAAATTAGGTTTATAATGTATGCATATTTGTCTAAAACTTGTGAAATGTGATTCGTAAGCCGACGACAACATTATCATTCGGACCCTTCTCCCCACCTAACAATCGAGATAAAACACCTGTGGAGATCCCGATCTTATCAATGAATAAACCGGTTCAATGATGTCAAGTCAAATAAAACATACTATTACTATCCAAATAAATATCTATCAAAAAATGTAAATTGATATACCTACTTAACTAAAACTAAACTTAAACGATTAGCAAGAAAAATATATAAAGAAGAAGCAGGCAAAGTAGACAAATTAATTGTAACATATGTTTTCTCAGTCTCCCACTGTTGAACAATATAAATAGTATTTATCGCCACCCCAAAAGGGATCTTTATCACACGTTTGGCTCAACTAATATATAATTGTGACAGGACAAACTGTCAACAAATACCTTGTTAATGTTTTATACATAACTCCAATCAAAGGTCAACTTCCAAGGAAACTGCGGCATGTTAAAACTGTTGATTATGACAAAATGTTGTTTAGTAAAATCAGTACAATAGCGTCTGTTATGTGGCCTATACTAATCCAGTTAAATAAAACTTTAATCGCAGAAAAGTTTAGATTCTTTACACCTTTAAAGGGGCCTTTTCACAGATTTTGGCATTTTTTTAACTTATTCATTAAATGCTTTATATTGATAAATGTAAACATTGGATCATAAAAGCTCCAGTAAAAAATCAAGAAAAAAAAAAAAAAGGAAATGTACATTGCCCGGAGCAGGGTTCGAACCAGTGACCCCTGGAGTCCTGGCAGAGTCCTGTAGTATAAACGCTTATGCCTACTGAGCTATTCCGCCGAGTACACATTCTCGACGTATTTTATACCTTATATAAGCAATCTTCGTAGTTTCACAAAATTTAACGACAAAAACAGAACTCTCCAAATTATTCAATCGTTTCGCGTTGCAACGCTTTATAATTTTTAGGTTTTAAAATCGTCAAAAGATGCATATAATGGCTATATTAGAGCATGGTAAATGTCCAGTATTACTGTTTCCTCACAAATATCATAACTAAAACGAAAACTTACGAATCTGAAACAACTTTTTTCAATTTTGTCAATTTACCAAAGCGTGAAAAGATCCCTTTAAGAAAATATATATAACAGTTCTTTCCTGTTTTAACAAAATGATACATTTAAAAATAAATTATGAAGCATCGCTAGCAATATTAGAAAGAGAAGTAGAAGAATTATTATCAATAGTAGCAGTAGCAGCAGCAGCAGCAGTAGCAGCAGCAGCAGTAGCAGTAGCAGAATTAGTAGCAGTAGCAGTAGCAGTAGCAGTAGCAGTAGCAGTAGCAGTAGAAGTAGCAGTATCAGTAGCCGTATCAGTAGCAGTAACAGTAGCAGCAGCAACAGCAGCAGGAGCAGCAGCAGCAGCAGTAGCAGTAGCACTATCAGAAGCAACAGCAGCAGCGGCAGTGGCAGCGGCAGTGGCAGTGGCAGTAGCAGTGGCAGTAGCAGCAGTAGCACTATCAGTAGCAGCAGCAGCAGCAGCAGCACTGGCAGCGGCAGTGGCAGCGGCAGTGGCAGTGGCCGCGGCAGTGGCAGCGGCAGTGGCAGCGGCAGTGGCAGTGGCAGCGGCAGCAGTAGCAGTAGCAGTGGCAGTAAGAGTAGCCGAAGCAGTAGCAGTAGCGGCTTTTTGCTTTTTTGTTTTAGAAGTGTTTGTCGTATAAGAAGAACGCAAGGAAGACAAATTAATTGTAACATGTGTTATCTTAGTCTCCGTTGTAGTAGTATTTGTTGTATCTACACAGCCATTTTTCAGTCACCTGAGAGACATGTTTTTATAAGAGATTTAATTGTGGACCAATACATCGTGTATTAATATCAGTGTACCCACTGGGACACCACATGGGGCGAGGATTAACAGATAAACTAGGCCTTCAATTAATTATGCGCCTAGAGGCAAACAATACTATAACTTACTGATAATTTTAGGATTGGGATGTGTTTGTATCTTATTTGAAATTAGCTAGCTTAATTCAAAAACTAATTATAGCCTCAATATTATCACAAGAACATCATCACATATTCATTGTGCAATATATACTCATATCACCATCACAATATGCCAGAGCGTTAGTATTTATTGTGCATACATATCCTACAGCAACATTTACAAAACTTATTACAAACCAACCGCTCAAGCTTTAATTAAGATTGATTTCAATTTATATTATGACATACATTAAAGATCACTGTCAATTAATTAAAAAATAGCTTGATGCTTCGTACTCAGCGATTTAAATAAAAGAAACGTTGCGTACACAATAATTGGGGTTAATAAAAAAAAGTCTGCAATTAAAATAATCAAATTTAAATAATACTAGATTTAGTTTCAAATTGTCGCTCAAAAAATGTATCAGTTATATCAGTTACTAGGGAATCGATTTGTTTAATCTCCGCAATCCAATAATAATTATGGTGTTTGTATGACAAATTAATAGCTATTCGTCATTGAATGTATGATACTCATAAAAATATTGAAACAATAACCACAACAACAACAACATATGTGATTATGTATATATCTTCTTCAGATACTCTGTGTCATACTTTCAAAATTATCCTCATAAGATTCATAATAATAAAATAAACACTATTGCAATCTTAGTAAAAACCAACTTAGCCGTTATGCTAATGATTTTATGTTCAGTATGCGTGTACATTTCAATATTATATAACAACAAGTGTTCACAAATACCTATGTTTAATAAATATTAAAAACATGAGAACCAATGAAGGTATTTCATTTTAATAGACTAGTTTTACCGTGTGTGTACATTCATATAAAATCTTTTGAAAATCACACTTGAGATAATGTCTTTAGGTTTTGCTATTTCTAATCGATTTAAACACCATAAAACCACCGTATTTTCTCTTACATTCTAAATTTTCTTACATTTCCTTTTTAAGCCAAAATATTTATGTTTTCATGATTCTAAATTTTCGGACATACGGATTTTCGTACAGTCAGTTAAACAGCGCTATTTTATCAGATTTTGACCCTGTTTTTGCTTATCTGATGACCCTTCGGTCATGCATTTTTACAACCGGATTAAAGTAATAAAACAGAATCATGCCTAAGGGCAATCGACCATTACATTTGCGTACTTGGGTAAATTACCTTGTAAACCTCTAATAAGCAATGGTTCCTTCCAACAGCGTTTGAAATGATATCGTATTAAGAAAGCCAAACGTTTATTGTTTTTACTTTTTATATATTATTTCAGTTGATTGCAAAGCTGTTAAGTTGCATTTTCAAAGTAAAGAACGAAGGGAACAACACAATAAAATTATGTACACTGATGTATTATTTCTACTTCAATTAAATAATTGACAAACAAACATAACACACTTGTCTCTAAATATTTTTCGTATTTAAATTTTCCAACACGAAAAACAATATCTTTAAGTGAACGGAAACTTATAATTATTACGGCATATAGTAAAAGCAGAGTTGTCTGAACCATAAGTAAAATAAAAAATAAAAAATGACACAGCTTATTTTTCCCTCAAGTGTTAATGATAATATGGATAAACAATTAAAAATACATAAAGTCAATTGTGTTGATTACTCGTTATTGAAATATTGCAATGCCAATTATAAGACATCTGATTAAAAACAAAATGTATGGTGGAATACCTAATCTGGAAATACAAACTAATGATACTATTAATGCAACAACAACAATCACATCTTTTCAAGCGCAATCAGAAAACTGCTACAGCTTTGTATTAACAAACATAAATATGTTTGTGCTTATAGATTTAGATTAACTTCAAATCTTTAAGCGTGCTATGAATTGAATATAATTTATATTTAAAAGTTTTGCTACTCTGTTGATAACTAGCAACAGCAAAAAGGAAGATACCATTTTTTATCATCTAATTTTATTTTTATTTCATTGTTTATTTGTTTATGATCACAAGGATTGTTTGGATAACAGAGTGTGTCTAGATATACCGGTACCCTTAAAAATATTTTTATGAATTGCAATTAAGCGTAGAAATTAAACAGGCCCTAATACAGACACCATTTTTATCGGAATGCGATTATAGTTTCAATAGCAACTCGTAACGCTTTTTGGATTGAATGTGTAATGACTACTTTTAGCGACAAATTGACTTGGTCAAATACTGCATCTTAAACGGATAAATAAAATTGAAACCATTTATTTTCAATATTATCAACATTATTATTTAGTTATTAATACATTAAGCAGCAAACTCTATTAATCAAAAAGATTTGATATAACATCCGAATTCACTGCAAAAATGAGCTGAGCGATAGGTTTTACGGTTGTTGAAATTGTTCATGATGAGAATGACGATGACGACGATGATGACGATGACGACGACGAGGAGGAGAAAAACGACGATAACAATGACGATGATGATGATGATGATGACACTGATGATGATGATCACGACGATGACGACCATAACGATGTTGTTGGTGATAGTGACGATAATGCTGCTGCTGTTGCTGATGACGATGCTGCTGCTGATGATGCGGTGGAGGCGGAGGAGCAGGACGAGGACGAGGGCGACGACGACGACGACGACGACGACGACGACGACGACGACGACGACGACAACGACGACGATGATGATGATGATGATGATGATGATGATGACGATGATGATGACGATGATGATGATGATGATGATGATGATGATGATGATGATGATGATGATGATGATGATGATGATGATGATGATGATGATGATGATGATGATAATGATGATGATGATAATGATGAGATGATGATTATGTTGATGATGATGATCATGATAACGTTGATAACGATGATGTTGATGAAAATAACGATACTGTAAGTAGTAAATTAACTCATTAATTGTTATTATAATACACAAGCACATGCTAATGGATCTGTATCCGCAAGGCGGTCAAATGGAAACTCACTTGGTATAAATATGAAAAATTGAATCAAAATATCATAATGCGGAGTGTTAAAATGTGTTCAAATCTAGCGAAATTGTTGCAGTACTTTTCTACCGAAACCAATGCTTAGCCCAGTTATTTTAAAAATAATTTCAAAATACCACGATACACGTCAATTGGCTAACAAATACATTTGTAAGTTTAACCTCACTCAAAAACAGTATTTATTGAAGACAGGGCGTCAACAATGTCCGAGTTTCTTCAACGTAGCTTAAGTACCTAAAGTACCTTTCCGTTTGATTTATCGCAGGATCCTGGGTCCGCACCCACAGTCTTTTAAAGTGTCTGCATCAAAAAAGATAATAATTGTTGTTTGTAATAATCTTTGACAGCTCATAAAAACATGTAAATCCTCAATTCGTAGAGTTTCAGTATGATTTCATTTATTTAAAAAATAAAGACGGTTAACATATTTTATACACACATATATTAGTAGCTATACGCCATATAACATAGGACATAATGTATATTATAAATCAAAGCGCTGAAGGCACTTTAGTTGTTCGCTGTTGTCGTCCTTGATTAGCTTGTTCGCATTGCATATGCTTATCATTGTGCACAGGCTAATCTTATTTGACGTGCATTAAGCCTCGTTTTCCATGAAAGCAGCCAATATGTGCATATTTTAATGATAAACACTAGACTGGCCAATGGCGTTTACAAGCTGGTATATACATTCACTGCTAGAGCAGAATCATTTGTCGTCTGCTGCAGACAGGCAGTGGTAATCGTTCCTAGCAGAGTGAGTTGTGGTTCTTGCCGTACTTAAGTCTTCTAAGCACCTACTGATTTGCATTTATTACCCATTCTCTTGAAACGCCGACTAATAAAGTGCGATAAACCGCCTTTAAGCACTTGGCACATTAACAAATAAGAACATTCCACATCTAACCGAGAACCGACGTCTTTAATCGCGAAACTATTACCAGAAATTGAATACCGCCAGAAACAACAATGTGCTCACTTCGATTAAATATAAATACACTATATTCATTGCGTCCTAAGCAATCAAACATATCAACCGAAAATACCAGCGAATACAGTATTATATATGACATCGATCTTATATATCGCCTCAGACATGCGAGAGCGCCACGATGAGTGAAGAGTGTGTGTATGAGAGTTTGTTTACAGGTCCTACTGGCCTCTTCACGAGATTTGTGTAGCCCGACCTGAATGATGAATGAAATGGATGTAGTAACAGTTATATGAACACGATATATCCGTACCAATATCCATGTGAGCATATACTAATAATAATTAATTTTTTAATCGCCATAAGCTTGAAAATAAACGTAAATAGATACAACAAAGACCAATTCGGAGACTTTAAAATTTTTAAATTACCTCCCCTGCAATAGAAAATATATATGGAGACTCGCATTCTATGGAATATCAAAATCTCAATATATCTTTCTCCGAAATTTTTTTCTGGTAAAAATCATCTTAAATTTAGCTGTATATTCGTATGTAATTAATTAAACAAGAGTTATAAAAAGGCATTGCAAAAATATCGCGTTTTACTTGAATAAGTTACCTCCCTTAAGCCTATCGGAATATCAAAATACGTATATAAACAAAACGCGTTCCTTGCATAAGTGATATTAAAGCGCGTGCCCCTTGCCACTCGTCCTCCAAATACTTACTAAATATAGTACAACGTATCTACAATCATTGCGACTAACTCATACCTCAGTAAATAAGTAACCAGGATAAATATACGTTTAGGTAATTAAGATATAAAACATACATATAACAAGAAATATCTTTAAAAAGATATACGGCGTTGATTGTGGTTGCAGTTAATGATAGGTAAAGACTTCAATGAATGAGATCAAAGATAGCGAATGTCTTTTTCTGTGCAGTTCTTAGCTGCAGCAAACGCAGTACGGGATGATACGCGGAGTTTTCGCGGCTTATTTTACATTATTACATATTGCTGGTCATAAACGTATAGATACAAAACAGAAAACCAAAAGAAGAATGGAAGTGAAACATATGAGTCAACCGGCCACACGCGAAGTATCCGTACATATTTTAAATATTTATACGCGCGTTCTTCGAACAAACCTGTTTTAGTGGTTTGTCTGGCGTTGCTATTTGATTCGATTATTAACAGTATCGAGAATCATTGCGCTCATGCTTAATTCATTAGACAATATGATGGCATAATTCTTGTTAAATTAATTAAAAATAATATTTATCATGGTATTGTTGTAAAACACATTAAGAATCTGTTATTGACATACCATATGCTGGATATCTTCATTTAACATCTGTCTGGTCTAAAGAAAATTCCAGTTCACCTAGTTCACGCTATTGCGTCTTTATTATGTAACGATTATTTTCCTGGCCGCGAACTCCGATCAGCACATAGGGTAGAGACGCAGCGATGACCTGTATGTAAACTCTGACATTCACACACAGTGGCCGCAAATTGACCCGATATACCTCGCGAGTTGAAATGCAATGCATTAAAGTGTGTCTTCGCTTACACTGCTCTCTATACTTTAACATGTTAACATGTTGACAGGAATATGGAAGTTAGTACTAAATATGAGAACATAGCCTTTAAATGCAAACGTTCTCGCGCTGAAAATCTTCTGAAAATAAAAGGTGGACGCACAAACTGTATTGATGTCGAGATTGAGTGTAAAACTGTTCTATCTATTAAGCCTTTTCATTAGATATAAAATTGTTTCATGCTGAACACGCAGTAAAACAGTTTTCCAAAGACGCGGACATGTTTCCAATGTTCTGGTCGTATTCTCAAATCAGCCAATGCAGTCAATGAAGTGTATTCATCTGTACTTGGCCGCGGGAAGTTTTATTTGAATTCTATTGGACGCTAACAAAGGTCAGGCTAAGGTGAAAAGCTGGCGTATACAGCTAACGCCGAAAAATTTACATGTTCCCTGTCTGCCGAACCCGATCCATGGACTATAGCCACAAGAGGTTTCTATGTACCTATGTAGCCGGATTGCGCCCTCAGAGCGCCCATCACCGACACAGATCACGCTACTCTCCGGTCAAACACAATACTGCATAGGACTGCTGCCTTTGTCACCATATTATCAGAATCATTAACGTGCAAAATGGAAACTTTCAACTGTCCTTTCACTTCATACATAAGCCATTGCCGATCTTCAATGATCGCTTATTTCCGAGAGATGCATTTTATTTTTTTTCAAACTTCGAATTTTGATATATGTTTAACTTATTCATTTAGATTACATTATTTTCACTATAAATATTGACTTTGATCCAATTATCATCTGAAAAATACGATTTCGCGATTTCTTCAAAGATCGAGCGAGCCTTTTTACCTGTTTACTTATATATATCTAATTTAAGGTTACACAGATGTAAAGTTGTCGTGGCCGAGTGGGTAAGGCGATGAAATTGAAATCTTTTGGGATTTTCCCGCGCAGGTTCGATTCCTGCCGACATCGTATACTTTTTGCGACGCGTTTTATTTCTTTTCTAACGTAATTTGATTTAATATAGCACATAAGCTATGTTTATTGTTAAATATGTTGAAAATTGTATGCACATCCTTCAATTTTAAAATTAAAACAACGTTATGGCTAAATTGATTAATTTACTGCTGAAAATACGAATGATGCATGTTGCATTTTTATTTCAAAAAGTAAACGGTAAATCTGTTTATTTTTTGGTATTTTTGCTGTATATAGTGTTTCTATAAAAACTTAATTTAAAATATAACTTAAATGATACTATTTTGAATTTTATGACACTTTGTTTTTAACCGACCCAATTTTTACTTGGCTGAAATCACTTACATTTCATGGCGCTATTCCATAGATTAAAATTTGTAAAAAATAAATGTCTGTAAAAGAATACTTATTTCATCTTGTTTTAACTTTAAACACCTTTTACTGCATCTGTACACACCAACTGCATGCCCATATTTGGAAATTTGAATGAATTATGGAACTTTTATATACCCCAGGGGTGAAAATAAACTGGACAAAAGCCGAGCGTGAGGGTGGTTTTGAAAAAATCGGTTTATTTTTTTTTAAGCATGGAAAGCTACCTACAAATTTGCATGTAGTTTAGTGAAATGATGCTGATTAGGAAAATAATTAATTAAATTATATTTGGATATGTGCCCATTAGAGGTGCGCAAGCTTAAAAAGTTAGAATTACCGAAATTCCCGTTCTTACACGTTGTAGCATGGATCGGGTATTGAACACGATACACGTGTGTATTAGCACCTTACTGTAGTCCCGGCGGGGTTATCAACTGCACCAATACACCGGTAAGCAACCAGGGGAATATCATATGAAAAAAGAACTATCATGCATGTTTGATTTGTTAAAGTGTGTCACAAAATTTCCCTAACTGCCGATGTCGGCTATAATTTCGGTATAAACATGCAAAGAAATTAACATATATATAATGTTAATGCCGATATGTTATTGGACATTTTGTATGTCAAATGTTCATTATTTGTATTAAAATTAAGACGATTGTATTGAACACGATACACGTGTGTATTAGCACCCTACTGTAGTCCCGGCGGGGTTATCAACTGCACCAATACACCGGTAAGCAACCAGGGGAATATCATATGAAAAAAGAACTAACATGCATGTTTGATGTGTTAAAGTGTGTCACTAAATTTCCCTAACTGCCGATGTCGGCTATAATTTCGCTATAAACATGCACAGAAATTAACATATATATAATGTTATTGCCGGTATGTTATTGGACATTTTGTATGTCAAATGTTCATTATTTGTATTAAAATTAAGACGATGCTTATTTGCCAGAAAGCGTTTATTTCAAATTCAAAACAAGCAATAATCATACATAATACCAAAATATAAAACTAACAAAATGACAACACTCTCGCTTAACGCAACGTTCAGAAGCACGCGCACTTAACAAAATTATTGCAACTAATGCAAGCTGTAATTAATATGTGACTACTTGCTATACAACCAGTATCATGCGAAAATTGATCTTATTTAATTGTGGTTCCCTCTTTGAATTTATGTTGCCTGTCGACTTTTAGAATAATGTGTCAGTAAGAAATGTATTGCTTGCTCTACAACCAGCATCATGCGAAAATGGATCTTATTTAATTGTAAATCCCTCTTTGAACTTAAGTTGTCAGTCGACTTTTAGAATAATGTGTCAGTAATAAATGTTTTTCTTCAGTTTCACATGTTTTTTTAAGAAAATTTAGTGAAAGATGCAAATGTGTCTTATTTATTTTTTTCTGTGTCTTCAATGTATCTTATTTATATGTGACTGCGTGCTTATTTTTTTTCAAGAAATGAAAGATGCAAATGTGTCTTATTTTAATTATATTCATGTCTTAAATGTGGCTTATTTATATAAGATAAAATGATATACTGCCAGTGTCATGCAAAAAAGGATCTAATTTCTTAATATCCACATTCACGCTTTGTTCTTTATTAGCACCGTCTTTAATTAGGCTATCTATTTAAAGTACAGATTACTGTGAACTTAATAATTGTGCAACGGTGATGTTGATCCATTATCGTTGTTAATTTAAAATGTAGACAACAAGTTAGCAATTAATGAAATCAGTTATTTTGGAAGTAAATCTAATTTTTTCTGTACAGTAGCCAGGTGGATGTGTATTGAGCGGATAAGATAGGGATCACCACAACAAGTTTCTAATACACAGTATAGACTTCCCCTATTATTATTAATTACCTGATTGGAATAAATAAAGTGTTAAAGATCATTTCATGTGAAAAGCAGGATTTCTGACATAATTTCAATCGTTTTGCTTTTATACACAATTTCATGGAACAATGAATATATTGGCGCGATGGAACACAATTTATAAATCAAGCTGACAGTATAGTATCATTTTTTAATTATGTGTAATTTAATTCGCATCTCTCCCTTAACTCGTTCAATGACACGTGAACTTATATCAATTATAAAACATCACGTGCATCATTAAAAAAAAATTTTTAATTATGAAAACATATATGTTCTACATGGTTTTGTTTAGTTTTTTTTCTCAACCAGAGAGACATTATAAAACATTGTTATATATAAAGCGCTTTACTTTTCTACACTACATAAAGATATATCGATTTTTTTGTTAAGTGTACGTGCTTGACATATTTATAAGAAGGCAGTGTTTATTTTTGTAATAAAATCGAAAATTGACATTTAATTTGATGCAATCCACATTGTTTAGCGGCCAAGCGCAGTATTCCGCTCTCGGCGGCCGATGGTGTATTGCAATATATACAATGAAAAGCTGGGTTTCTGACATAATTTCAATCGTTTTGTTGACGCGGACGTGCTTTTTGGTGGCCAAAAATACTATTGTTCCCTTTATTTAAACCTAAATCAGTATTTTTTTACACTTGAAGGTTTGTACAGCGGGGATTTCGGTACCGGCGCGGGTTTATGTGCTTGTTAAGAATTACCGAAATCCCCGCTAAGAGGCAACATATTATCCTGATTTATGCTTTGATTAAACATTGATAACTAAATTGCAAAAGTGTATAGCATATTGTAAATAAGGTAGTACGATATCATTTGTTTCATCAGATTTGTTTGGAAAATACTTTCTGAAGACTTATTATTACTATGTCATGTTATATTTACATATACTTTTGTGTAACCAATGTTTTAAATGTACATTTTACCTTTTTTACATTCGTTTACACATTTTTCACATTAATAAACTATTTAATAATGGAAAAAATATTCTGATAAGAGTGTTTAAATGATTAACACTAATATGATTGTGTACAAATCAACATTAATGCAAAGCCAAAACCCAAACATAATGACATATAGACCCTTTAAGGCGTAATATGGGGGATTGGCGTAAACATGGGTGATTTCGGCTCTGGGCGTACGAATGTAGCAGTACCGAAATCCCCGCTAATTATTTTCCAAAAGAAGTAACCGAATGGGAGATAATACATGTCACTGGTTGCTAATGAAAAAAAAACACTATAATAATTTTGTTGACACTTGAAGGTTTGTACAGCAGGATTTCGGTACCGGCGCGCGTTTAAGTTCTAGTGTAGAATTACCGAAATCCCCACTGAGAGGCAACTTAATGCTGTCAAGAGTGCTTAATAATTAAAATTAATATCATTTTTTTGCACCTTAACATTCATGTGAAGTCAAAAACCATTCATACCGATGACCTATTGACCCTTTAAGGCGTAAATATGGGGATTTCGGTACTAGGCGGGCGAATGTAGAATTACCGAAATCCCCTTTTCATCATCGCACATTAGTGTAACATAAATTTTAACACAATATATGTAGGGAAACTCATATGATTCGCGTAATGTGAAAATGATTATTATGCTATAATTCGACCACGAAACTTGACGTGACTTAATACCGGACATTATGGAATGGAGCTACGCTTGCCGTATTTGACATAAGACCCATTTTCGCAAATTATCTTATCAATGCTTATATGAATTTGATTGCTATAATCTAATGCGTATTCGACACGGAATTATTGTCAAGGTTTTTTATTTTGTCAATATTTATCATAGCAGGGGACATTGCTGACATCAATATGGATACTGTTTTCATTTTCTGTCGAGAAATGATATGACTTATTATCAAGATTATTTTATAGTACGGAAGCGTTCTCTTCACAAGTGAGATTTATTTGTACTGGTAAATTGCTCTTATACTCACCATTCGGACTCGACGATCGGCTCGAATAAAAATGTTAGTCGCTTAAAAGTACAAATTCATCATATTGAGCACGATTATTATTATTATTATTATTATTATTATTATTATTATTATTATTATTATAATTATTATTATTATATAGCTTTTAGAAACTTATACCTTAAAAAAAATCCCATTGGAAAAAAAAATCCCATGGGAAAAAAAATCCCATGGGACAAAAAAATCCCATGGGACAAAAACATCCCATGGGATTTTTTTATTATTTTAAAACACGATATAACGCGTTGAAATCGCGAGAAATGCTCATCATTTGTTAAAAGGTAGTGTTTCTGAAGGTTACATGAATAAATCTCTAAAAATCAGAAAAAAATCCCATGGGATTTTTTTTTCCCATAAAAAAATGGGATTTTTTTCTATCAAAGTAAATTGAACGAAAATAAGCACAAATGCTTTAACAATGCTTAAAATCGATAACTAAGCACAAACGAACGTGTTTTATGTTTTTGAAAATCCCATGGGATTTTTTCTCCCATAAAAAAAGCTGGAGAAAAATCCCATGGGAGAAACCAAAATTCCCATGGGATAATGAAAAATCCCATGGGATATTACAAAAATCCCATGGGAACCCCAACTTTGCAAATAAAGTTCATAGTGAAGAAAACGCATTTAACAAGCAAAAATAACCAATTATTAATCACAAGTTAGACTTTTATCTTATACTTTATCACAAATAAGCAAACCTTCAAGAAAAAGGGTACTTAAGTTTGCGAAATTTCGGTTTCGCAAAGTTTTTCCGGTGGCCGTTAAACATGGAATTTCAGTCTTTAATAAAAAGTTTTTTAGAAGGTTACTTCTTTGCTTGAATGTAAATTCTTGATTATTAATAACTATAAAGTAATTAAATGTCATATAGACATTAGTTATGTTGTAAAATAGTTAAAATGAAAGTGTTTTTGTTGTAAATTACCTCCCAGACAATTTTTTTATTTTTTTTTTTCATTAGATTGCATTTTTCATATTTTAGTTCGTGACATTCGCCTGTTCACGTAAATTGAGAATATGTCATGGCAACAGAAAGAGACGCTGGACGTGCTCAACAAGGTCCTTGACATCGTCACAAAAATGGCTGGATCTGGGGGATATGCAGCCACTAACATGATGCTAGACGGGTTGTGCTTGCCAGTGACAAGCATAGAAGAGGTAGAGGCGGCTGAAGCAATCCTTCAGGACCAGTCAAACTTCAACGGATTGGTAATTTGTTTTTATTTTATAAATACGTGTAAATGCTTATTTATT
Source organism: Dreissena polymorpha (assembly GCF_020536995.1). Lineage (NCBI taxonomy): Eukaryota > Metazoa > Mollusca > Bivalvia > Myida > Dreissenidae > Dreissena > Dreissena polymorpha. The sequence goes on from NC_068360.1 coordinate 33,375,240, forward strand.
AAACAGATGAATCTTCATATTTGACATTGCATTTGTATTTCCCTAGTATATTTTTTTCATATTTAGTAAAAAGGGTATAAAAGACCTTTGTTTACTTTGATACAACTTAGAGGGAGAGTATTTGGTAAACAAATACACAGTCACCTGCATTGTAAAATAAACATGTTTTAATTACTAATGGAAGCAATTGAATGCAAGTCTCTTTTTATAGCATTATTTAATTTTTGTGCAGGTTGGATACCTTCCAATGCTTGGAGGTATAACAGTAACAGACATGACAAGGTGCGTCTTAAAAGAAGTGAAGTCTCATGAAGTGTCATTGCTTTTTAACTGGTGTGGCAAAAAGGGGAAAAGGAAGTTCGGAAACCTTCAGCTTGTCCAGGCAATCCTTAGTCATAATTTATATCTATTTGGAACAAAAATTTATATTTTAAATTGTCAAATTACTTACTTTATTATGAATTATTGTGGCTTAAAACAATCATAATACTGTAATTAGATTCGATTTATAAAATAAAACTTAGGGAATCTATAAATGTTGAACTCATGTTCCTTGTTTTGATTTCAGAATCTGTTATGAAATGCAAAAAAGTAACGGCGGCAGAAATAGAATTAGAGGGTCGCGAGTGGTTTCGACTAGCAAGTGACAGAGATGGAGGCCGCAAATGACGAGCCACAAATGCAAGAGAGCAACCACAAAATTAGATTCATTGACATTGTGTAGCAAAAATATGTGTCCTGGATTTACCTGTTACATTTTCATGCCCCCGAAGGAGTTCATATAGTGATCGGACCGTCTGTCTGTCTGTCCTTTTGTCACACTTTGCGTTCAGGTTTCTCAAAATGCTCATTACTTCTATGTCCCTTGAGATATAACCTTCATATTTGGTATGCATGTGTATATTGGCAAGGCCTTTCCATACGCACAATAACTTTGACCACTGTGACCTTGACCTTAGGGTCCGTGTTTAGGTTTCGGAATCTGCGTTTAGGTTTCGAAGAATGCTCATAACTTCTATCAAAGCATTTATAAGGTTCATATGTCATCCTTTGGTGACAGCTCTTGTTTGAATTTATCATGGCAAAAAGTTTGTTGGTAAAGCTAGATTGTGTTCCCACCTTTTAAACTTATGAACTTTGTTTTGTTATTGATTTGCTAAAATGTTTGTCTTTTTTTTGCCAGTATTAAATTATGGAAATACTCTGTATGTGTGTTTTTACACATATACAATTTCATTTTGTATAGTCCCAAAATTTAAGTTCTTATTTTTTATTTGTTAGCTTTAAAGTCTGACACACCAATGTTTTATAGCGATGCTCTTTTTGACATTGCTGTTGTGGATCTTATTTGCATAATAGTCGGACATGGCTGATTTGTGTTTTATATGTCTCTTAGTATGAATGAATAATACATTTATTATGGGTTTAAATAGTTTTTCTTAATATTTGATTTCATTCTGTAATATTTGTTATTTTTTCCAGGCCTGTTTTGTTTATCTTTTATTGAAAATGTACCCTTTAATCTGTATTCACTTGTATAATTTTATTGTTTGAAATTCTAGTTAAAATATCTAGTCTTTATTGTTAAATGTTTTTCCTAGTCAAAAGTATCACAAAATTGCATTAGTACGAACATGTCAATATGATGCCATATGAGCTCTCATTCTATTGGATATGATTCTGTTTTATTTGTTATTATTTGCCAGTCCTGTTTTGTATAGTCTTTTATTGAAAATGTACCATTTAACCTGTGTTCACTTGTATAATTTTGATTGTTTGAAATTCTAGTTATAAATAAGTAGTCTTTATCGTTAGATGTTTATCCTAGTTAAAAGTACTACAATATTGAATTAATATGAAAATGTCAGTATATTTCATGAGCTCTCGTTCTATCTGATTCTATTCTGTTTTACTTGTGATGTATTTGCCAATCCTGCTTTGTCTATTTTTTTATTGAAAATGTACCCTTTATCCTGTATTCACTTGTATAATTTTGAAAGTTTGAAATTCTAGTAATAAATATCAAGTCTTTATTTTTAAATGTTTTCCTAGTAAAAAGAATCACAATATTGCATAAGTATGAACATGTCAATATGGTGCCACAAGCTCTTGTTGTAAAATGTGCCAAATATTATATTGGAATTAACATTTCAGTAACACATACAGTTTTAACAGTATAAAAACAATGATCTAGTTATAAATGTGTGTGTTTTTTTACATAACCATCTAGTCTTCAATGTTAAATTTACGTTTTTTCTTTGTCGATTGTTTGACGATGTATAATGTAATCATCAAATATTGAAAATTGAAATAATCTTATTAAAAGAGGTAGTGTTTAATATATGCGTTTGTTTATTATTTGTTTATTAAAAAGTATCTTTTTTAAAAATATCGGCATGATGTCTTAAATATATATATATATATAGTCTATATCGGGCCGATATGTAGCCGTTTTGCACATCCGATATCGAACCGATATAAAACCCGATATCGGCCCGACATTGGAAATGTTTGCTGGGTTATTGCAGTGTACGAAACATCATCATGAAATCAAGCAATCAGAAATAGTGTAAACAATACTTGAGTTAAATTAATTAAATATATCGATTTATTGATAATAAAATGCTAGATTTTTATCACTCTTTATCACTTGTAAAGAGATTTCAATGTGTATACATGCAGACAGTTAATTTGCATGATATGCATAGTTCTTTTCCGTATGTTTGCTAAAATTTATAAAAATTGTGAAGTATTCCGCCTGTTAGGGCTTTGTTTTATAATTGAAATGCACTTTCGATCGCTGATGAAAAATATCACTTTCCACACAACTATTCCATTTGTATGCTTAAAATTATTAATATTGTAATTCAATTGAAACGAAACGAAAATTCATTCAATGGAAAAGAAAATGATAAAATTTAACAAGTGTTATGTATACAGATTTTTTAAGGCTTTGTTTTGCAATTGATTAAATGCACCTCTTACACATTCGATCGCTGATGAACAACAACAATATCCACACCATTTATAATTGTGATCAAATAAATAAATGTTTCGTTATTTTTGAAACATCATTTATGAATGTCTTCTTATAAGAAAGAATAAGGCTTATTTAGTTGTTTTGTTTTGTGGGATTTTCAGTATTTAGTCCTCCGATCACATTCTCTGACGAACAATACCGCTGCTTTATCAGCAGTATAAACCGAATATCAAAATTTCATTACAAAATAATACATTATTAACAATAAGGTAAGTGCAAACCTTTTCGTGCACATGTTCAGTCCATTTACATCTTTGACAAAAACATTTTCAAACAAGATCTCTGTTCTCGTTAACAATCGATACACTCGATAATCCTCGCATGACGTCACACAAGGGTGATAATTAAAAACCGGCCATAACTGAAAGGGTCTATACCGTTATGTGCTGTCCGTCTTGGATTTAGACCGTTGTGTTCCGAAGAATGGCAGATACTAAAACGCGGACCAGTCTGCGGACGATATAGATTATATAGTGATCTGCGGGCCATATAGACAAAGAAGGATTATCGAATCTGCGGACGATATAGACAAAGAAGGATTATATCGAATCTGCGGACGATATGAACAAAGAAGGAATCTGCGGACGATAAAGACAAAGAAGGATTATATCGAATCTGCGAAACGCATATGTAAACTACATAAAATAAAAAAAATAATGTGTTGCTGTGTTATTTATTTTTTGTTTCAGTTCTAATTAAGTCAGCAAACCGACATTCACAATGTGTCAATGTATTGCAATTCATATTTACATTTATAAGTCAAATTATGAATTCAATGTTTTCTCATATTTCCAACAAAATGCATGCCTCATTGATAATTTAGTTTGATCATCCAAGTCTTACAATTAACTTACCATTTAATAAGTAAGGAACAATTAATTTGTATAGAAGCAGCTTCAAACACAAACAAATCAACTTTAATTAAGTTATTAAGGTACCGTGTCCATTAAACGTTTATAGTTATTCACAGATGGAAAATTGGAGTTTCTGTGATCTGCGATAATGATTGTCAGTTTCACCTTTAATTTTCATTCACAAGTATATGATTAAACCACATGTCACACCTTTAACAAGCTGTAATGATAGAGTAAATGTCGACTGCATATATATTTCAAAATCATCCAGCTTTTTTAAAAACCTGTAGAACATATTTGTTGTACGTTACTAAATTAAGCATTACTTAGTGTTTTTTCGTAATTAAAGCGTGTTTAATTTCTGTGAGTGCGTGTGCAAAAATAGTGTAATTATGGCGATTATAGTTGGACATTCACAGACTAAGTATTTTGAGTCAAGCACTTTGTGCCCAGTGTTCCCATACCCTGAATTTAAAGTGAAAGATTTCATGCGTGGTCATTTGGAATTTTACAAACAATGTGCCAGAAATCGGTAAGTGCATTTGTATAGAGAAATTTTTGTACATATTGTTTGCAGCTTCTTCTTTTATAACGTCCGAAGATTCCTTCTTTGTATATATGGTCCGCAGATTCCTTCTTTGTATATATCGTCCGCAGTTTCGATAATCCTTCTTTGTCTATATCGTCCGCAGATTCGATAATCCTTCTTTGTCTATATCGTCCGCAGATTTCTATATGTACTCTTTGTATATATGGTCCGCAGATTCCTTCTTTGTATATATCCTCCGCAGATTTATTATTTTTTCATATGGTCCGCAGATTTTTTCTTTGTATATATCGTCCTCAGATTCCTTCTTTGTTTATATGGTCCGTAGATTTTTATTTATTCATATGGTCCGCAGATTCGTTCTTTGTATTTATCGTCCGCAGATTCCTTCTTTGTATATATGGTCCGCAGTTTTATTATTTATTCATGTGGTCCGCAGATTCCTTCTTTGTATATATGATCCGCACATTCTTTCTTTGTATATATGATCCGCAGATTTATTATTTATTCATATGGTCCGCAGATTCCTTCTTTGTATATGGTCCGCAGATTCCTTCTTTGTTTATATCGTCCACAGATTCGATAATCCTTCTTTGTCTATATCGTCCGCAGATTACTATGTACTCTTTGTATATATGGTCCGCAGATTACTTCTTTGTATATATATTCCGCAGTTTTATTATTTATTCATTAGGGCCGCAGATTCCTTCTTTGTATATATGGTCCGCAGATTCCTTCTTTGTATATATGGTCCGCAGATTTATTATTTATTCATATGGTCCGCAGATTCCTTCTTTGTATATATCGTCCGCAGATTCCTTCCTTTTATAAAAATTCTTTTTTAATAATGGTTTAAATTGATTTTAATTATGTACTGTACTGTTTGCACAAATTGCAACATACATTAATATTCTATAGTAATATATTCCTGCTTGTCATTGTGTTTTTTATGATTCTTTAATGAATGTAATTCTTTGCTGTATTGTTACTAAACCATTAAACCTACTTGTGTTGGTGTTTATGAAAAAATGTGAATTTCCTAAAATAAAAGCTAAATAACAAAATAATATTTACTTTCAAATATTCAAGTACAAAAACATAACGCGTGAACAATTGCAAAACCATTGTTCACTAACAATCCATATCGTCTCCCATTTCCTTCTTTGTCTATATCGTCCGCAGATTCGATAATCCTTCTTTGTCTTTATCGTCCGCAGATAACTATGTACTCTTTTATATAAGGTCCGCAGATTCCTTCTTTGTATATATGGTCCGCAGTTTTATTATTTATTCATATGGTCCGCAGATTCCTTCCCTGTATATATGGTCCGCAGATTCCTTCTTTGTATATATGGTCCGCAGATTCCTTCTTTGTATATATGGTCCGCAGATTTATTACTTATTCATATGGTCCGCAGATTCCTTCTTTGTATATATAGCCGCAGATTCCTTCTTTGTACAAAAATTCATTCTTAATAATGATTTAAATTGATTTTAATTATGTACTGTTTGCACAAATTGCAACATACATTAATATTCTATAGTAATATATTCCTGCTTGTCATTGTGTTTATTATGATTCTTTAATGAATGTAATTCTTTACTGTATTGTTACTAAACCGTTAAACCTACCTGTGTTGGTGTTTATGAAAAAATGTGAATTTCCTAAAATAAGAGCAAAATAACAAAATAATATTTACTTTCAAATATTCAAGTACAAAAACATAACGCATAACCAATTGCAAAACCATTGTTCACTACAATCCATATCGTCTCCCATTTCCTTCTTTGTTCATATCGTCCGCAGATTCGATAATCCTTCTTTGTCTATATCGTCCGCAAATTCGATAATCCTTCTTTGTCTATATGGTCCGCAGATCACTATATAATCTATATCGTCCGCAAATTAACTACATTAATGTCACTATCGTATAGCTTAAATAAAATAATTCAATAATGACTGGATATCAGTAGGCCTATCAGTAGAACATGTAACATACCAAAACTGAACATCTATGCAGTCTCCCGAAGACGTAAACGACATCCTGGAATTCTTCGGGGGTCGCACTAAAACGCGGACCAATCGTGTGTGTGTATGTTTGAGATTTATTTACGACCTGTAAATACATCTCAAACACACACACACACACACACACACACACACACACACACACACACACACACACACACACACACACACACACACACACACACACACACACACACACACACACACACACACACACACACACACACACACACACACACACACACACACACACACACACACACACACACACACACACACACACACACACACTAAAAAATACAAGTTATTGCCCTTCGTTGTTTTTTTTTTTCATGATGTAACTTTTCATGAATTTATCTCAGATATGATACACGATTGTAATAAAACATCATGGATGTATATATATATCAAAAAGAGATTAAGTGCCATGATGATGTACAAGAATGTTAACCCCACACTTTCTAAAATAAGAGTTATTTCCCGGCATTGTTTTTGTATGATGTAACTACTCAGGGCTACATCTGAAATACATGTACTATTCAAGATTGTATCACGAAACTTCATGAAGATATATATATATCAATGAGGGGAAGTTCCATGCATAAGAAAATAAACCACGCACTTTCTTATATAAGAGTCATTGACCTTGTTATATTGTATTGATGTGCATCTGTCCGTCCGTCCGTCCTGGCCACCTGCTTCTCCTACACTATTAGCACTAGAGCCTTGAAACTTAAAAACATGGTAGCTATGAGCATATGTGCGACGGTGACAGTGACGGAATTTTGATCTGACCCCTGGGTCAAAAGTTATGGGGGTTGGGGCGGGGCCGGGTCAGAGATTTTCACTGATTTTTTTATAACATTAACTTCTTCATTTCTGCACCGATTTACTTCAAATTAATACTGAGCCTCTCTTATGTTACTAAGGTCAAACTCAGCTATGCATGGCCCCATTACCAACCCTCGGGCGCCCCGGCCACATAGGCCACGCCCACCAAAAATTGCCTTTTACTATAATTTCTTAATTTCTACACCGATTCACTTCAAATTGATACTGAACCTCTGTTATGACAATACGGTCAATCTCAGCTATGCATGGCCCCATGACCAACCCTAGGGCACCCCGCCCACATAGGCCACGCCCACCCAAAATTGCCTTTTACTATAATTTCTTCATTTCTACACCGATTCACTTCAAATTGATACTGAACCTCTCTTATGACAATACGGTCAATCTCAGTTGTGCATGGCCCCATTACCAACCCTGAGGCGCCCCGCCCACATACACCACGCCCACCCAAAATTGCCTATTACCATAATTTTTGCATTTCTACACCGATTCACTTCAAGTTGATACTGAACCTCTCTTATGACAATACAGTTAATCTCAACTATACATGGCCCCATAACCAACCCTGGAGCGCCCCGCCCACATAGGCCACGCCCACCCAAAATTGCCTTTAACTATAATTTCTTCATTTCTACACCGATTCACTTCAAATTGATACTGTACCTCTTTTATGACAAGACGGTCAATCTCAACTATGCATCGCGAAATTACCAACCCTGGCGCGCCCCGCCCACATAGGCCACGCCCACCCAAAATTGCCTTTTACTACATGTATAATTTCTTCATTTCTACACCGATTTACTTCAAATTGATACTGAACATCTCATATGACAATACAGTCAATCTCAACTATGTAAGGCCCCATTATCAACCCTGGGGCGCCCCGCCCATAAAACATGTAGGCCACTCCCACCCAAAATTGTCTTTTAATATAATTTCTTCATTTCTACACCGATTAACTTCAAATTGATACTGAACCTCTCTTATGACAATACAGTTAATCTCAACTGTGCATGGTCCCATAACCAACCCTGGGGCGCCCCGCCCACATAGGCCACGCCCACCCAAAATTGCCTATTACTATAATTTCTTCATTTCTACACCGATTCAATTCAAATTAATACTGAACCTCTCTTATGACAATACAGTTAATCTCAACTCTGCATGGCCCCATAACCAACCCTGGGGCGCCCCGCCCACATAGGCCACGCCCACTCAAAATTGCCTTTAACTATAATATCTTCATTTCTACACCGATTCACTTCAAATTAATACTGAACCTCTTTTATGACAATACGGTCAATTTCAACTATGCATCGCGAAATTACCAAACCTGGCGAGTCCCGCCCACATAGGCCACGCCCACCCAAAATTGCCTTTTACTACATGTATAATTTCTTCATTTCTACACCGATTTACTTCAAATTGATACTGAACATCTCTTATGACAATACAGTCAATCTCAACTATGTAAGGCCCCATTACCAACCCTGGGGCGTCCCGCCCATAATATATGTAGGCCAAACCCACCCAAAATTGTCTTTTACTATAATTTCTTCATTTCTACACCGATTCACTTCAAATTGATACTGAACTTCTCTTATGAAAATATGGTCAATCTCAACTATATTTGGCCCCATTACCAACCCTGGGGCGCCCCGCCCATACAAGGCCACACCCACCTAGGCCACGCCCACCCAAAATTGCCTTTTACTATAATTTCTTCATTTCTACACCGATTCACTACAAATTGATACTGAACCTCTCTTATGACAATACAGTTAATCTCATCTATGCATGGTCCCATTACCAACCCTGGGGCGCCCCGTCTACATAGGCCACGCCCACCCAAAATTGCCTTTTAATATAATATCTTCATTTCTACACCGATTCACTTCAAATTGATACTGAACTTCTTTTATGAAAATACAGTCAATCTCGACTATGCATGGCGCCTTTACCAACCCTGGGGCGCCCCGCCCACATAGGCCACGCCCACCCAAAATTGCCCTTTACTATAATTTCTTCATTTCTCCACCGATTTACTTCAAATTGATACTGAACATCTCTTATGACAATAAGGAAAATCTCAACTATTTATGGCCCCTTTACCAACCCTGGGGCGCCCCGCCTATAATAGGCCAGTCACCCACCCAAACTTGTCTTTTACTTCTTTCTTCATTTCTACACCGATTAACTTCTAATTGATACTGAACTTCCCTTATGACAATACGGTCAATCTCAACTATGCATGGACCCATTACCAACCATGGGGCGCCCCTGGGTCAAACATGCGGCGTGGGGATACGCGTCGGCCTCTGCCGTGCCATTTCTAGTTTCTTTTAGTTCTGCACCAATCTATACACAAAATGTATTTGGAAGGGATATCAATTCAGCAAATTGATTTTATTCTATTCAATGTTATTATTTGTATTGTATTCTAACACTTTTGTACCTAACTACATTAATATGCAAATACCTTTTGTAATTAACAGTACCGGGTAAATAAACTGCTAGAGATGACACTCATAATTAAATGGCACAGGAAAGTTAATTTCAATTTTATTGATCAAACAAAATTGTGTAATTAAATCAATTTTCATATGTTGTAATATATTTTATGTTCATCATCGAAACATGTTTATAATGCCCGGTATTTATGTTCAGTATGTATGTATTTATAATTTGTTACCACATTGATCTCTCTAATTAACAATCTTTGCAACTGATTTATCAGGAAAAATACTCAGTAACCAAACTTGTTTCAGAAGACATTCAAGTGTATATGTACACACTACAACAAATATGGAGGAAAACAAATAACAAATAACTCAATTTCATGAACACAACACAAAATAACAAACTGGATTCGAGTATGTACATTGTAAATATGTCTGGAAAGAACTTAACTTTAACATTACAGTTTAAATGCATTTATTGACAAATGAAATTGTCTTCAATTGATTGTTTGCACAATTAACCAATCTTGACACACTCAGTTTGATCATTTTTAGTTCAGTGTTTAATTCCTCATTTGTTCCGCTCAAACCAATTATCTCGTTATGATCAGATTCTGTGAAGACAATAACTAAAAAAATAGTGTCAGAAAACTCTTATGGCTGACCAATGCCTGGTCATTAAAATGATCTTTTAATAAAATTCTTTTTGCGCAGTTATTTGCTGCCAATACGCATAATTAATGATACATTAAATTCATATGTTTGGCCTTGTTTAATTTGAAAGTTATTTATCCAAAATAGATAATCAGAAACTAAATAATGTAAAGATATTAGCCATTTAAATCACAATAATTAAGTGTTTGATAACTATACATGTTAAATATTGTGCAACTTTAATGCTAAACATGTAACATATTTAGCAGGTACCAGTAAATTAAAACTCAGTTGTTATATAGAGAGATAGTAAGTTATAGCAATGTTAGAAACAACAAGTTATTGCGGGTACGTTTATTATGTTTGACCACAATAGGAATAATTTTAGGAAAAAATAAAACAAATAAGATTTATAACATAAAATGCTAGATATTGATCACTAATGATCCCTAGTAATCCTAGTGCGGTGTTGCAATATCCTTGTATAGAATGTCCTTTGGAAGAATTTGCATAAGTTATTTTAGCTGTATTTGAAAAATAAAACATTTTGTTGATTCAAAGCATGAGAAACTTTGGTAGCATTATAGATGTCACATTTTTAGTCCAATATCAATGAGACTTGGTCAGAACATTAAAATATTGTTCTAAATTTATTTAGGCTGTCAGTTTGAAAATGGTTCCGGTCCATTGAAAAGCATGACTACCTTTAAAGTTTGTTGTAGTAATTATGCCTAGAAATTAAATGTTTATGTTTCATGTACTAGTTTTATTGTTCTGAAGTCCACTCTATCAGAATAGTTTAGTTTCTCTCAATTGCCTTCTTGTTTAATAATAATGCTGAATGTATGAAAAGTAATTTGTGAAATACTTAAGTCTTAATTGTATTTTGGCAGAAATTTTATGTTTACTCTTTAGATAAGGACATTTGTTAAGACACATTGTTTTGTTATATACATTGCTGAGAAAACTAAAAAGTTGCAGCTTTTTTCACAAAATGTAATTTTATTTGCAAGTAAACACATCCTTCCACACATTGAACTTAATGTACAAATATATTTGTCAAGGGGTTTGTGAATATGTATTTTGAGATTTAGCTAAAGAAAACAACTTCATAAGTTGTCAGAACTGTGAACATCACTATTAAAGATGAAACTATCTTAGAAAGTTCTCATATTTAAATATAAGTCCCAAAACCTTAAATATTTGTCAAATTGTACATTTGTCCTTAACAAAAAACATGTATCATGTCTCTGGGTTCCTAGCTGGTAACACTAGGGAATCAAACTTAATGTAAAAAAATACTTGAAATATTATATTATAGCAACATAAAATAATATATCTCTACATGTTGTTATCTTAATTATTAATAATTATTAAAGCATCTGTCCTTTGCCATACTTATTTTCAACATGTTGCTGCCATGTAAGGTACTTTTTGTTTGTTATTATCGTGATCCCTGGTGTCAAAACTGGGGAGACATGGTTTATATCAACTTTATTATCCAATAAATAAACATACTTTCTTTTCAAACCACATTTGGATAATTATTCAGGTCCATTTCGGTGAACACAAACAAATATTGATGTCAAAAATGAAAATCAAAGTAAACCAACTGATTTTGGGTGTCTTCTTAGCAAGCTGTATACATTTAATCAACATCAATATTAGTTTCCACTGAAGTTATCATCAATGTCAAGTAAATTATTCAATGTCAATTACAAGTTTGGTGAATCTGGGTTTAATAAAGTCTTGCTATGTGTGTCACTCTTCACAGTTACAAATTATCTTCTATCAAACCCCTACGGTCATGGGGTTTTATATTTAGTGTGTAGCATCATATGTGCTCTACCAAGATTTATTCAAGTAATGCCCCATGGGTACACATTTACCCTGCCCTGTAAGTTACTTTTTAGCTCACCTGAGCACAATGTGCTATTGGTGAGCTTTTGTGATTGCCTTTTCTTCAGTGTGCGTTGTGCAGCGTCAACATTTGCCTTTGTATCGTAATACACATGATAACGCAAATAATTGTTCATTGCATTTTATATTATCATGATTATAGCGTTTTTCAAGTCCACACAATATCTCTAATTAGCTAAAAACATGTCATAACATATCGGGAACCTGCATATAAAGCGCAGAGGCTTTTTACAACTTCAACAACGCAATATCTGTTCTCTCGTATGTAATGTTCTCTACTGTTCTTCCATACAATGCAGGCAGCAATAAATACCAAAATTGACACACAAATTGGGTGACGGCTGTCCAGATAATTGACTTAAACAAGAGTTGATTTCCTGATACGGGGAGGTTTTTAGTGTATTTGACACTGACTTACATACCTTGTGCATTTACGAAACATGTACAACATCATTAAAACATGTGTTTGTCATGAATCACCAATTTATAATCTACTTGTTAAGTACATGTAACACACCTGGCAGCCTGAATTCATGTTTCACATTTATTGTCTGATCGTGATGACATTTGGTTAGAAGATTTATCCCAATGATATCTTGGACGAGTTCAAAAATGGGTCCGGTTTGTTGAAAAACATGGTCGCCAGGGGGTAGGCATTTTTCTTAATATGGCTATAGTAAAACCTTGTTAACACTGTAGAGGCAACATTTATTGTCGGATCGTCATGAAACATGGTCAGAAAAATGATATCAATTATATCTGCGATGAGTTGGAAAATGTTTCCGGTTTCTTGCCAGGGCGTGGGCATTTTGTCTTATTATCTTGTAAGGATATAATACATGGCAATAGTAAAACCTTCTTGACACTAGAGGACACATTTATTGTCCGTTCTTCAATCATGAAACTTTTCAGAAGAATTGTCCCAATGATATCTTGGACAAGGTTTGAAAAGGGTTCCAGTTAATTCAAAAACGTGGCCACCAGGGGTGGGGCATTTTTCCTTATATCATCAATATGGCTATGGTAAAACCTTGTTAACACTCTCTTAAAGTAACAATTTTAGTCCAATCTTCATAAAACTTGGTAAGAACATTTATTCTCATGATATATTGGGCTGCAAGGGACAGGTCAGTTCTTTGTATCTCAGGTGAGCGCTTTTAAGCTTTTCAGGCCTTCTTGTTTTCCTTTTATATGCATAGTTGTAGTGAAGTCTTAAAATATCTGAAACCGCAAGACGGAGAAGTTTGGTTTTTGACATATAAGTAACATTGTATCATGGTCTTCTACCTAGTTTGTTAATTACATGCCCCTGGGTTGAAAACTGGTCATGCCCAGGTATTACATGTACAAGATTAATATAGAATAATAATAAAAGCAAATAATTCTCTGAAATCACAAGGTTCGGGGCTTTAATATTTGCTGTGTAAAATCATAATGTTGTCATCTACCATGTTTGTTCAAAACATGATCCTGGGGTGGAAATTGGCCATGCCCTATGGGTTATTTGTATAACTAAAAAAGTGAAAACTCTAAAACATTCTTTGACACTGCATGGCCCAAAGGTTTGTTATTTTGTACAAGGAAAAAACATCTTATTCGTCATCTATTATTGACGAGTAAAATCTTGAATGGCTGAGTGAATTTCGCAAAAGCTTTGGTCCTACAGTAAAAGTGAAAACAACTGATGTTCAAACATCTTCTGACCAGTAAGACTCTTTCATTGAATTAAATACCGTTTTGAAAAGCATTTCTATTCCGAAAGTAGAACTTGATAGAACCAGAATTTGTCATTTTTAGCACCACAGGCCAAAGGCCAGCGGGGCTTATGCGATGGTCCTTTGTCCGTCGTGCGTGCGTCCGCCCGCTGTCTGTGCGTTAACTTTTCCTTTAAACATCTTTCTCTATTAAATTCTGGTCCAATTCTGATGAAATTTATCAGGAATGTTCTTGGGGTGAACCCCTTTCAAATTTGTTCAAATTATGCCCCTGGGGTCAAATTTGACCCTGCCCAGGGGGTCACAAAATTGAAAATTTGCTTATATAAGCCTATTTTGTGAAAACTTTCAAAATCTTCCCGTCCATAACCATTTGGCCTAGGGTTATCAAATTTGGTTTGTAGAGACATCTTATAGTCCTCTACCAAATTTGTTCAAATTATGCCCCTAGGGTCAAATTTGACCCTGCCCCAGGGGTCACAAAATTGAACATATGCATATATAATGCCTATTTTGTGAAAACTTAAAAAAAAAAAAAAAAAAAAAACTTATATAAGCCTATTTTGTGAAAACTTTCAAAATCTTCCCGTCCATAACCATTAGGCCTAGGCCTACACAATTTGGTATGTAGTGACATTGTATAGTCTTCTACTAAGTTTGTTCAAATTATGTCCCAGGGGTCTTATTTGACCCTTCCCTTGGGGCCACAAAATCAATTATATGCTTATATAGTGCTTATTTTGTGAAAACTTTAAAAATTCTTGCCCTTAAAGCGGGTATATACGATTGTTTATATGTGTTTTATTGTAAAATATTGATAAAATATGTTACAATAACACAAAATAGGCAATAAAAATTATACAGTAAAGCCGAATTTCATAAAATGCAGCAAAGACAAATTAGGTAAGTTTAGATGCACATCGTACATGTATGGTATACATGCTGGTAAATTCGGCTGTACAGCCGTTTTCCATTTCAGAATTAAATATCTGGCTTATTTCGCATTTTTCGACACATGTTCTTCTTAACTTTTATTTTAATTTATATTGAAATATATATATAATAAGTTTTTTACACAGTTTATATAAATTCATAAATATTTGACAAAATCGTATATACCCGCTTTAACCATAAGGCATAGGGCTACCAAATTTGATATGTAGTGACATCTAATAGTTCTCTACCAAGTTTGTTCAAATTATGCCCCTTGGGTCAAATTTGACCCTTCCCGGGGGGGTCACAAGACTGAACATACGCTTATATGGGGCCTATTTTGTGAAAACTTAAAAACTTCCTGTCCATAACCATCAGGCCTAGGGCTATCAAATTTGGTATGTAGTGACATCCAATTAACCTCTACCAAATTTGTTCAAATAGGCCCCTGGGGTCAACTTTGACCCTGCCCCGGGGGTCACAAAATTAAATAAACGCTTATAAAGCGCCTATTTTGTGAAATCTTTAAAAATCTTCTTGTCGAAAACCATTCGGACTATGGCTACCAAATTTGGTATGCAGTAACATCTTATACATGTAGTCCTCTACCAAGTTTGTTTAAATTATTCCCTTTGGGTCAAATTTGACCCTGACCTGCAGGTCACAAAATTGAACATTATATACGCTTATATCTTGCTTATTTTGTAAAAACTTTAAAAATATTCTAGTCCTTAACTCTAGGATCAAGGGCTACCACATTTTGTATGTAGTGAGATATAGTAGTCCTCTACAAAGTTTGCTCAAATTATGCCCCTGGGGTTAAATTTGACCCAGCCCAGGGGGTCACAAAAGTGTACATGTACTTAAATAGGGCCTATATTTAAGAATTTGCACATGCCTAGAATATTTGTTTTTTAGCCTTTTTTTCAGCAGTGGAGCGACACAGAGCCATCATGGCCCTCTTGTTAATTGCATACAGCATTTGCGCATTGTTATGCAAGACTGTGTAAATTTTTGTTTGTAATATAAACTTTTCGCATGGATTATGTCAGTCATCCACTGTAAGAACTGAGCATTATCTAAATGTGAGGTAGGTTTTTTATTGCCATTTGTTGTGTTTGTATGATCTAACTATTTTCATGGCTCTATCTCAGATTTGATACAAGATTTCATCATGACATTTCATGGTTGTATAAATATCAATATGGAAAAAAATCCATGTACAAAAGGCATAGCCATAAACTTTCTTATATAAGAGTTATTGCCCTATGTTTTCTTGTATGATGTAACTTTTCAGACCTATATCTCAGATATATGTATTCAGATATATAGCCAGCAATTTTTTTCCTTCGTTATAAAGTGTTGGCAGTGTTTTAAATGGGGCCAGGTCCATTTCCATTGGAAAAAATCTAGTGGTTTTGACCAAAATTGGGATATTAGTGTTGTTGACGTTTTGCTAAAAATATTTAAATATTTAAAAAAACAAATTAAATCAATTAGTTGTGTGTAACCTTGCACTCAATTAAATCCGGTTTTACAACACAGCACATTCAATCAATAGTGTCAATCATAACAATTTCCGGTGTATTTTTCCATAGATTGTGTTTGTATTTTAACCCGATTGTTGTTCTTACTGAAATGAGTCAAAATAGATAATATTACACGAACAAATAAAGCGAGGTCATCAGTCACACGGATGCGTCCTATCGACCAAGAATGGCTTCACGAACAATCTGTGTACATTAAAGAAGAACCGTCTTTCCCACTACACATTAGCAGGTTTAATTCTTCTGTGCAGTTTACGGTTGTAAACAACACAAAACAAAGTTTATTGAAATTTGCATACAACTGAGAGACATTCTTTTGTGACAATAAGTTATTGATTTTCTTTTTTGTTTATTAGATTTTGTTATTTGTATCAAGTTACCCTTGGCCTTAAAAATAGGGAGAAGCGACTTCTCCTTTTTTCTGAAACAGTCAGGGCTTTTTTTCCTTCTTTGTGGTTGGCCGTGGACGGACATTTCACAATTTTGACACAGCCAATTCACAAACCTGACATGGCCGTGAATATTTACAAAAACGGCCGTTTTAAATCGTGAAAAACGGACTTTTTGTGCTCAAAACTGTCAAAAACGGCCATTTCGGAACAGAAATATAGGTTTCATAACCTCATTTATAACTCCGAATTCGCGAGTAATTGTCGACTCGCGTTTCCGATGTTTGCTTGTTTTAATCGATTTTAAAGTGTTGTGTAACCGGTAAAACCGGCGTTAATAGTTAAAGCTCTGCCTAGCAACGCCACTATAAAAGAAAATGGCGACGTGGAACGCTCGTTACTACACGAAGAAAATTAAAAAAACGCAAAATTATCCCGATTTATTGAAATTAGGATAACAGTGAAGAAACAAAAACATGTCTGAACTTTATTGCTTTGTACAATCACTATGCTGTATGATCATATACATGTTTACATTGTATGTATGATATTGAATAATAAAAAAAAGAAACAAAAGCTTTCTACAGAAGGGTAAGTCTTGAAACATGCACATTATAAGGAAAGTTATTTGATAAAAGTGAAAGCATCTGCCGCGGCTTATGTATTGATGGAAGTTAGTCAAAACGGTCCCTATTCAAAACGTCCCCTAGTATTGATGACCGAGATTACTTATTCGTATCTGTTTACGATTGTAAATCTTGGTAATAATGTGGTCCCTTCATATATGTTTTTTTTAATTTAAATGCATATTCATGACGCATATTCATGATTCAAAATTTGTATGTAGTCTATTTATGCTTTGTGAAAAAATGTTCAATGAATACCTAATGTTTCAGATCAAATCACAACCTCCCAGGGAGATCCTCCTGCACTGGAGAGGGTCAGGCTCACAGAACATGAAAATAATCATATAGAAGGAATTTTCCTCTTCAGATATTGAGAGAATTATTGACATTTTTAAGAGTAAAAAGAACAGAGTTCTAAAGCTGTAAAGTCCAGAACATGTCTGAGTTATGTGCCCTTGAAATGTTCTTTGTTTATAAATGTTATTTCTGTGGTAAAGTGTTGGGACCAGGTATTTTAGTTGCATTTGGTACATTAATGTTTTGCAAATCGGATATATGTATATGTGTTGTTATTGTATCAAATACAGTATTCATAGAAGGAAAAATGCCTTTATTGCATTATTTAAGGAAATTTTGATAGTATTCAAGTGTTTAACATGCTCTTACTATACTTATGCATTGAACTTTGAATGTCACAATTTTAAGAAGTTTGCGACTCGTTTTTTCACAATTTTAAGAAGTTCGCGACTCAATTTTTCACAATTTTGACAAGTTCGCGACTCAATTTTTCACAATTTTGACAAGTTTTGAAAAACAGGGAGATGTTTGTGCGAACCATAACAAAAACAAAACATGTTCATTTCACAACTTTTATTATTTCTATCATTAAACTATGTTTAATTGTAAAAACAATAAATTCTCATTAAAATCTAATTCATCATAACACATTTAAGTCATTTAACAAATTTAAGTAATTTAAGATATGTACCGTTAGCACCGTTTGTTCACATATTTATCGTTTTTATATTATCATTATCCCTATGACTACTTTTAATATATACAATGTAACAAAAGACAATCTTAATACATAGAACATCTAGTATATCAATTACTGTTTATCCTAATACTATACATGTCCACAGGGCTTTCCTTTGACCCGAGCTCCCGGGTTTTGACGCTTGAAAATTACAGAAGACCCCTTTTTGACTCTTGAGAAAATTATGTCATGCGTCACATTTGACCCTGGGGAAAATACCGACTTGCGTTAACGAGATCAAAAGTTGTTAAGACTAAATGATAATTGGCTAGGGGCGGAGTATCTCATTTAGTAGACGCTAATCGTTAACGCCCGCTTCCAATCATTGAAGCACAAGTCCACCCAGTAGGCAGAGTTTGGTTAATTGAGAAATCTAGTATTGACCAATTAAAACACTGCTGGTTCGATGACGCGTGTATTAACTTTCCATTATTTATCATAGCGTTTGTTATCAGCTGTTATAATCCAACTCCCAGGTATTGACCCTCTGAGCTGTACGTATGTACTCATAAAAGCTCAGAGTATTTAAGAAGAACTATAAACCCCCCAAAACAGAATGGACTCATCCGCATCAGTTTTAATAATATTCAATATAAAATAATAACATCCATATCCACAGTACACTGTAAAGCATATTTTGAGATTATTCCAGAGTATGTCAGAATGTATTTCCAAAGCTGAATGCACCCATCACTGTTTTACTTCATGTTTGCTCAATTCAAATGCGCGCGAAAGTTATGCTGTCTACATCCAACGTCAAATTACACGCTTTGCATCACAGTTGCTAAAATTAACTATAGAACCCGTTTGAGAAGGCATAGAAAACGGCGTGTTTGTCGCACGTCTTCAGTGAAGATGGCACATGAAATAATTAAAGGGTGTCGGAATTTTTAATGGGATTAAATACGGAGGCACCTTTATCGGTGAGTAGAAATAATTTCCTTTTATAGTTTACCGATTTATATAGGCTATTGTGTTAAGGTGCCACCCGTATGTTTTTTTGTGATAGCCAGCGGAAATGTTTTTTTTTACCATTTTGTATTTCATTCTTAATTTAATAGCCAAGCGAAACGGTCAAACAAAGTTATTGGATCCCAGAATCTGTTATTCCATCCCAGAATGTGCTGCGCAGGTTTCAGGACATGTGCAAGAGAAGAAAGTGATAGTTTGCTGGTTTTATGCTAGTTGTGTGTGTATGTGTAGTCATAATGTTGTTTTATTACCTTTTCTTTACTAGGGCACCCATTTGAGATCACTCTTTAAATGCATGAATGATTTATTTATTTGCTCAAATGTTTGTTAGTTTGTAGGACATATGACATATTGTTTTGCTGTATACATGAAGTAAATGTTGTATTAGAATACATAATTTGTATGTAATCTGTGAGATGTTTTGTAGGACCTATGACATATTGCTCTCTGAGATGTTGTGTAAGACATGATATGACATATTACTCTTTGAGATGTTGTTTAGAACATATGACATATTACTCTGCTGTATAAATGAAGTAAATGTTGTATTAGAATACATGTTTTGTATTTATTAATCATTGAGATATTGTGTTTAAATGCACAGTGTTGTAGTGACAGTACAATGTAAGAAATAAATATCTCTTAATCTTTTAATTTGTTGCTTTTTAACCAGGTTTTCCGAAGGAAAAAACTGGTTATTAGATTGGCGAATGCGGGCGGGCTGGCTGGCTGGCTGGCGGGCGGGCGGAACAAGCTTGTCCGGGCCATAACTTTGTCGTTCATTGTGAGATTTTAAAATCATTTGGCACATTTGTTAACCATCATTAGACGGTGTGTCGCGCGAAAAAATTACGTCAATATCTCCAAGGTCAAGGTAACACTTTGAGTTCAAAGGTAAAAAATAGCCATAAATGAGCTTGTCTGGGCTATAACTATGTCATTCATGATGAGATTTTAAAATCATTTGGCACATTTGTTCACCATCATGGGACGGTGTGTCGCACAAAAGAATCATGTCAATATCTCCAATGCCAAGGTCGCCACGACTAAAAATAGATTTATTTTAAAACAAACTTACAAAGGGGGTTAATTTTGTTTGTTCATTTCAAAAGTTCAGTTTGAGTTGTCTCCCTTTATCAGATTTTTTTTCACAATGAAAACCTGGTTTTGTGACAATTTTGTACCTTGTTATATATTATATCTCAGTAATTTGCTTAAATTGCAAAGAATCATTGACTCTCCTGCGTTATTATTAGGACTCTTAGTTTGATTTTGACTCTTGAAAATATGGTCCCAAGAGTCCTTGACTCTTGAGATTTGAGGTCTAAGGAAAGCCCTGGTCCAAAATATGTACACTTAAGAATGCCTTACATGTACCTGTTACGTTAATATTCCAAATTTTCCTTGTTGCTATCTGGTTTAACACACCATATCAAATGTTTGTTAAATATAGTTTACTTGTAATTTGAATCGCCAGCTGAATGTTGAAATGCATCCGCCATTGTCGAAGGTCATGATGTAGCAATTTAATTCTACTCGGATAATTTATACCTAATCGAGGAAATGTGTTTTTTTTTTTTTAATATTTATGTGTAGTATTATGACTTGTTAGTATAAAAAATGAACTGTGATTCCAGTTTATATAAGATGTGTGTTACTCGTACATTTAATTATCGGTGGATACGGTCACGGTCAAATAACGATCAGTGTGGGGGGTAAATTTGTGTAACCATTAGATAAACAACAAACTTGCTAATCGCCTGCGGGCGGTAGCACGCCTTAGCAAAAATAATCGGGTGGCTTGATTTTCGCTTTTCCGGTCTTGTGTACTAAAAAAATCGGGCAACTTTATCTTTGCTTTTCTGGGCTCATAGGGCGAAATCACGGGCGTTAAAGCGAAATTATCGCTCGAGTCACACATAGGGTAGTCCCTGAATGCTGTCTGATGGTTTATAGAGAAATATCAGTGAAAATAACTTTCATTGTTTGACCGGAACTATTTTTAGATATCTTTGGTTTCCCCATTATGACCCCGAATGTTACCAAAGGCGATAACTTTGCATTGAATGTTTATAAAAACATACGGATAAGCTTCCCCTTTACAAACATGTAATTGCATTTCGGGGCGCCCAACTGGAAATTATATTATCCGTAATGAAAAAAATACAAAAATAATTATTTGTAAGCATACAATAAAAAGAAAAAGTTTTGGATTTGGTGGAATGTCATTTTCTATGATAACTCGTGAATTCAAAATAAATATTCCGCTAAATCCAACAAACATCCTCTATTTATTAAGTACCAAGTAATTAATTAGAGCCACAATTTTTAGCTCTGCTGTTTTTGGAGACATTGTCATAGCCAGCTCGCCGTCCGGCGTCTGCCATCTGCCATCCGCCATCCGTATCATGCTCAAACCTTTACATTGGCTCTAAAATCAAAGTGCTTCCACCTACAATTTTGAAAATTCATACGTAGCTGCATGTGATGTGTTCTACACGCCACACCCAACTTGGGGTCACTAGGTCAAAGGTCAAGGTCACTGTGATTTCTAATATAAAACTTTAACATACGCTCTAAAATCAAAGTGCTACCACCTACAAACTTGAAACTTCATATGAAGATGCACCTTGATGAGTTCTACACGCCACACCGATTTTTGTGTCACTAGGTCAAAGGTCAAGGTCACTTGTAGAAGTCCTTTAAATGAAAGTATTATATCTACAGCTGCATAGGCTCTCAGATGAGTTCTTCTCCCACTTACCTTTCTTCCTTTTCTTCTGACAAGCTTTCATTTATTCAAAACTGCACCCACAGCCGAGCGTTGGCACCCGCTATACGATGCTCTTGTTGTGAATTGGACCTGTATCAATACTTTTCCCAACTGGACAAAGAAAATGCTGATTTACACATTTTCACAATGAAACTAAATGGGTGTGTAGATATCTATAGGATAATTTAAATGCTTAAAAACAATAACACTTCATATTACTATTTTACAGTTATTGCTCAGTTAATCCATCCGCATGTTGGTTTGTCAAAGAAGAGGTAGAAATAACAGACCTGTTTTCTTCTACGGATTCGCCCTAGTTACTACGGATTATTTGGCTTAACTAACACTATGGATTTGTACTGAAAAACTACTGCTCCATCGATCAAAATGGTCAAATTTCAGTTTTTAATCGTACTTTCGCTTATTTTCGGTCTTTGTGGGTAATTTATCAATCATAATCATTTTGGCGCTTGCGTAGTAAGGAACGTTAAAATTCAAGCCCCCCGGGGAAAGAGTGCTGATCGAGCTTGTCCAGTCGTCACCGAAGAACAACTGACTTGCGTATTGGTTCGCAAATTTAGCCAAATATATACGATTTTACGTTGCTATCCAGTATACACATCGCTCTCTATTGCGGATAATACCGACAATAGTTGATGTATCGGGATTGAGCAC
Organism: Dreissena polymorpha; assembly: GCF_020536995.1. Taxonomy (NCBI): domain Eukaryota; kingdom Metazoa; phylum Mollusca; class Bivalvia; order Myida; family Dreissenidae; genus Dreissena; species Dreissena polymorpha. The sequence goes on from NC_068360.1 coordinate 33,398,261, forward strand.
TTTTGTTTTTACACGCGTCCAAGATGGCGGCAAGCAGACGAGAAATTGCGATTAACGGCGAAAATAATAAATACCAATCAAACAAACAACGGATATCATATGGTCATTAGGGAATAATATAATGCGTGTGTCAATTAACGCAAAATACTGCGTTTGAGATAAAAATTATAAAAAATATTTATCAGAAATCTGCACAGTGAATGTGCGTCACGGAAACAAGTGTTGGAAAATTGGAGTTCAGTCTACTCACAAAGTTAAATCATTTATAATAAGATGAGTATCGTTCGAAAATGGAAAGAGACAAACATGATTTGATTTATATGTTAGTGGATCTGTGTATACGCAGATTCATATGCATATTCTGCTTTATTATGTTTGTTATGCTGTACAGTTTAATGAAATAGCATTGAACTGAGGTTGTCAAGTGCAAGATATTGCAAGGTAAACAAATAAAATATATAATTTTAACTCCATTCAACACATTATTAACACAACAAGAACACTAAAGGGTGTTTTTCAATATTTGTTTATGTTTTCCCCTTATGATATATAATTTTAAAAAATACTGAATTAAATTAACAGCTACTCTTAAAGAGCTTATGAGCAAATGGTGTATTTATAGAATCTATAGATTATTGCAAGTTTAATATGCATGGGGATGGATATTAACTAAATATTGTCTTCATTGTAAGAAGACATTAAAGCAGCACTTTATAATATAAAAATGCTGTCAAACATGCACTTAAAAACAATTTTAATTATGTTACTTAAATCATATTTATAATGCTTAATGTTTCCCAATTTCATGGTTTATCGCGCTATTTTTTCCGATTTCATGGTCAATCGCGCTAATTTTTCCAATCCAAATGGCACAGGCTGTAACAAATGAAAGCAAATAAAATCACTTAACAGATTAAATGGTAATCAATTGAATTCATCTAATGCTTTATATACCTTTAAACTGATATGTGACCCAGTCATGGTGTTTAAATGCTCAAAATTATTGAAAAGGTTAAAACTACTGACAACAGCCCAAAACTACTGAGAGATGCCCTTCATACTACTGAGAAGCAATCGGTAGGGTAAACAGGTCTTAAATAAGTGAGAAAATACACAACCCGTGTAACCTTTTCTTTTACTTCTGCACCCATCAATAAACACAATTTATTCAGCAGGGTATAACAATTCAACGAATAGCTTGTTTTTAATATGTTTATTGTAAATACTTAAATTTGTTCTTATAGTGTCTCAGCCCATCTCAAATCTGTATCAAAACCATTGTATCCTACAGAGAAAAAAACTTGCAAACTCTGCATTTATTACAAGTAGTTTAGTTTCTACATGTCTGTGGTGACTGACTGAAGGCTTTTAGGCACATGTGCTCCACTAAAGAATATATAGTCCCAAAATTCTGTGATTTATCCTATTTAACAACAATGGCAAAGGGGATTGCACTAAAACTTTCACATGTATATGATTTTAATGAAGAAGATTAAATAAAGAGCGATTTTGTCTGTGGCAAGTTTTGGAAGAATTATGACCCTTTATCTTTGTTTTAACTATAAAATTATAGTCCTAAAATGTTCTGTTTTCGACACTTTTATGACTGCTTTGTTAATTGTGTTCAACTTTTCATAGCTGAAGTAGTTACATATGCGAATAATTGAACAATTAAATTAATTATAATGACATGCCTTTTTTTCAAAGCAAGAATACTTTACTTGTGACTCATCTGGTGTCTCTTGTATTCATACACAATTGCTATAGATATGCTCATCTAATGAGACCACATTTGACTGCATTTCAAGTTTCATTATCTTATCAGCTGCGGTTTTAAAGTCTTTACTCTTAGGCCATACACATTCTAATACGCAGTGGATTCCATGAGGATAACAGTTATTAAATCTGAGTAGTGGTTATATTTGGGAATAGCAATTTTGTGTTCATTTTGAAGAAAAAAGTTATCTTGATTAAACGTAAAGTTATAAATTCTTACATGTAGGTTGCAAATTATAGAAATAGGTTCTTTTGTTTAACATTTGGAATGACTTGTTAGGATATGATTTGTAAATTAATTTGAAACAGTAAAACATAATATTAAAGAAAGTAATTGCTTTTTGTTGTATACTATTTCTTTTCATTAATGATTATGATCATGATAAAGAAGATGTTTTTATTCTTGACAGTGCCAGTCTAAAAAGTACTATTTATATCATTAATAAACAATAAACTTAAACAATAGAATATGATAGTACACATAATAAACTCATTGTGTATATTTTTCAGAGAACCTTCACAGATAATTGCCAATTGTCCCTTACCATGGACATGGGGAATACAGAGTCAGACACAACATCCGTAAATGCGGAAGGTCAGGGGGAAGATCAACAGTCTTCTGTGAATCATGAAAATGCTTTGAATCCAGGTGATTTGAGAATATCAGAGGCTCATGAAGAAGGTGAAGTTTTATCAGAAATTGTAGATTTAACAAAAGCCGCTGAAATTACACTGACTCAAGTGAATACTGATGATAATTATAAAGTTTCAGTTGCACAAGATGAACTGTCCAATCTAGTCACAGCTTGCGGTGCTGATAATAGTGAAGATAGAGCCAATAAAAGTTCACTCTCTGAAGTACCTGGTTCTGGTAATAGTGAAGCTAGAGCCAGGAAAAGTTCACAATCGAAAGTAGCTGGTGCTGATATAAGTGAAGCTAGAGCCAATAAAAGTTCACAATCCGAAGTAGCTGAATCTGAAAATTGTGAAGCTGATGGTGAGTGTTATATTCAGTCTTGTCATGTGAAAGTGGCCAGTGATGTTGATAGAAGTGAATCAATCAGAAATACAGAAAGTCAAATTACAGAAAGATATGCTGCTGCTTCTAATGATGATAACAATCATGCCTTAAAAGAAGATGATTGGTCCTTTCAAGTGAAAGTTGCCAGTTTTACTGATACATGTTCTAGTAGCGACACAACAAAACCAGAGGAAATTCGTCTGGTTGAAGAGTGCCCTGCTATTGATGGTCAAGTCAAAGCTGAACAAGGTGATATGAAAGTTGATAAGGCTATTGATGCGAGCTTTTCTACTTCAATAAAACATCAACAATGTCAACCATGCTTTTTTGATGATGAAGAACGGGAAGCTAGTGGATTTTGTGTCAACTGTTTAGAATATATATGCAATGACTGCAGTCGTGATCATCGAAGAAATAAAATCACACGAGATCATGTGGTTTTGAAGGGAGATGAAATGCCTGAAGATTCTACGCAGTTTGCTAAAATTAAGGACTTAATGAAATGCCCACTTCATGCTGAAAATGATATCTCTTTTGAATGTAAAGATCATGGGAATTTGATCTGTGTGTCATGTTTTACCGAAAATCATAGAAAATGTGAACATGTGCTTGATATAGCAGCCAACGAAGATGCCCAAAAATTCATGGTGCAAGCTCAATTCAATCAATTTGAGGTTTTAAAAACAAAGTGCAGAATATTGGCTGAAAAAAAGGAAGGTTACAGAAATATTCTCATTAAAGAGCGTCAGGAATTGGAAGACAAAGGGCGAGCTCTTGCAGCTGAGCTAAGAGAACATCTAGCTGAATTGGAAGCTCGATTTGAGAAAAAACTTGGAAATCTGTTTCGCTTTGAAATATTTAGATTATTAAAGGAGACAGACATGATTACAGAACATCAGAGGACTTTGGATGAACTAAATGGATTGGTTTCAACTGTTGGAAGACATGGCAGTAAGAAAGAGGTAATTATTGTTAATAAGTACATCCAGGACAGGCTAAAAAAATGTGCTGAAGAATTAGATCAATCAGATGGTAAGGATCAAAGGCATTTAAAACTGACACAAACATTTGACAAAAAAAAAATAACTTCCTTGGCTACTTTGACACTTTTGAATGAATCTTTAGTGCAGACGGAGAACAGTAGTGATATTTTTCCTGATGCATGCGATCCTGATGTCAAACATCCAAAAAAAGAAAAAGAGAAAAAAGAAGTAAAGCATGTCAAAAAGAAGCCAACTAAAACAAATGATAACATTCCAAAAGTAGAAACAGAGAAAAAAGCCAATCCCACCAAAAAGGTGTCAAGAAAGAAGAATAAAGACGCTGTCAGTCAAGGTTCCTCAAAGCAACAAACCACAAACATTCAGACTAATAAGAAAAGCACTGGTAACACTTCCTCATATATACCTAGAGATTTAGAACCTCTGCAGAAAACATCTCCAAATCCAAATTTGTTCATGAGCAAGTGTTTCGAAAAGAAGTCCTTCAATATAAGATATAAAACAAATGTTGAATCATGTCACATAATTGACTGCACTATGCTGCCTGATGGACAGATGGCATTTCTTGACTATGGTAATAAGTCGCTAAAGCTTTGTTCCCAAGATTTTGTCATTAAAATGATGTTAGAGTTCAATGACAGACCAGTAAGTATTTGCAGTCAAACAAAGATGGATGGTGACACTTCAAAGATATTCATAAGCTTTGAAAATAGCAAACAGATTTTACATTATAAGGTCACGCCAACAGCAATGACAAAAGCAGGCAGCTTTTCTGTTAGTTTATATCCAATATGCATCAGAATGGTTGATGAAAGTTTGCTGATCCTGTCATCGAACAGAAAAAGAGACACTTATTCCGATGGATTAGATACTGTTGAAGTAAGTTTGCGTGGACATAATGGGAAATTAATTAAGGAGAAAAAGTTAAGCCGCTCAGACGATTGTTTGTTACATTCAAAGGTTATTTTAGTTTCTGGGTCAACCCTTATATCAGCAGGTAGGGTCATTGCAGGTCATCACTTTGATCCTCAGTCGGAAGATTGGATTGGAAAGCAGAAATGGGTTTTGTCGACAGATCAGCGGGCACCATATGTTGATGCAGATGCAAATGGGAATGTCTATGTTTGTAGTGCATATACTGATGTTGTTCAACAAGTGATGGTTTCTCAAATTACACCATTTTTGAATAGGGCCTTCCTTTCTGGTGTTAAGCAAGCAACGTGTTTGTTTGTTGATTCAGAAAGGCAAAGGATAATTGTTGGTGCAAAACACGATGAAGTCGTGGTGTACACATTTTAACATTCTTTTATAAAAAAAATGTTTCATTATTGCTATGAAATTTCAGGGTTTTTTCACTGTTTTATCTTAAAGCCACATGCCATTTGTATAAATTTTGTAGTAAAGGAAATATTTTCTTCCTTTAAAAAAATCAAGATATTTGTAAACTATTAACTTTTAAAAATTGAAGGACATTTTCATCATTTGGCATGTTGTAAACTGGAAGCAGATTGTAAAGCTTCTTGATAATTCAAACTGACAACTGCATGTCACGCACTGTAAAATCAATTTATTTGTTTAAAAATAAATATAAAAAAAGACTTGTGGACAAGTATATTTAATTTTGTGGATTTCTGACTTTGGGAAAAAATATGAATTAGCATCAGTAATTGTCAGATGTTTGTGTAATATGTGTATGGGTCAACCCAATTTAAAATCTATAAAAATGTATGTCCCTTGAATAATAATGATTTTTAAACTGACAACTGACATGTAACATAAGAATGGACTACACTATTTATTATATCACAAAGATTCATTAAGCAAATGTGTACTATGTCTTCAATATTATTGCAGCTTTCTTATTGTTCATGTCAACACTACATTCTGATAGGATTACCAGACTGCATGACATTTTTTCATTCCATGAATGACGTTATTTCAAATTATGTTTTATTTTCCCCCAGCATACCATACACCAATGGAGAATATGACTAATCAATTCTTAAAGGAATATTTTTATCAAAGTCAGTGTAGAAAAGGTGATCTGTAGATATTTGCATCGATTTCTGTTAAGGCTGTTCTTAGTGAAATGTATAAGGAATGAAGAGTGATTATGTGAGTCAATTGTGATGTGCATTATTTTATATGAATGTCAACTGTGTTTTGTGTGAAGTGTTAGAATGCATGTAAAATATGGTATGCAAAAAGTGTGTTATGTTTGTATAACATGTATATATTGAAAACTGTTATGCTTTCAGTATGTTAGACGTTTAAGTTGTAACATTTCTGTGTAAAGAGTAGGGATATGTTCTAATATTGTGTGATTTGTGTTATGTCTCAATGGCAAATTTTCTGAAGTGTGTCATGCATAAAGAGAATACTAAGTGAAGCCTGCTGTAAAGTTTACAAAGCGTCAGGACTGTAAGATGTCACCTTTTATTGTTAATTATTGTATTGTTATGTCAGAAAGCAATCTCATTATTATACCAGCATTGCACTGTTTGCTACTGATTATGTATGGTATTAGGTGTTGTTTAATTAATGTTTAAATTGATGTTGTTCTCTTAAAGGCACTTTGAATGCTTTACATTTTCACATTTTCCTCAATTATTTAGCAACTGATGTTGTCAAAGTTTTTAATATAAACAACTAAACCATACTGTAAAATCTGTTGGAAAATATATAAGAATCTATCCATGATAAATTATCACTTAATGCGATATATATCACTCTAACATAAAATCCCACACTCTGACACAATTAAAATTACTTTCAGTGAAAATCATCAAACAGCAAATCTCTATCAAACATATCTTAATTAAGTGTCCATTCCTGGTTGTACAGTATCATGTATGTCAACAAATTGCTATGGTGACAGACTGACACATTCATCTCATTGGGAACCTATAATATCAGCTGAATGTTGATTGAATGTTCATCTATACCTGTACGCTTCAAAGGGTTTAATGTCCTGTCTTTACAACCATGTTAAGCTTTTTCACTAAATACTAGTATAATATAATGAAGATGGGGTAATTTAAATTTTAAGAGCAAACATATAAAATGTGTGATGTGAAACTGGTGTTTTGCATGTGTGGTAGGTGCAATACAAGCTTATTTTCAAATACATGGTTGATCGCCCAGTTAAAATCATATTTGCACAAGTACACTTTTTAATCAAGTATGAGAACAGATATGTTTATTTGATCATATTTTCTATAAGAAAAAAAAAATGATTTTTTTTTAATCTTGTTAGCATGCTTCCATCTGGATGTTCAGCAAGAAGAAACCATACCCGTACACGGTCCTGTGCTCATATTTACATGGCTTCTTAGGGAGAATTTAGGAAATTCCTTCAATTGATACCATTCCTGTAGCCTCGTGCCATTTTGTGTATGTAAAAGGCCTTTTTACACTAAATGTTTAAAGAGAGTAAACATTGCTTAAATGACTACAATTGTATGATTTTTCAAGCAGAAACTATTGGATTTCTAAAATATAATTGAAAACCCTTAAAACTTACATTAATACTTTCCAAAAAGAGCTATTTGCATACCGGCCTTTAGATATCTTAGATATTTAGAGTGTTTAAGATTAAAAATCTTAAAGCACATTATTAGCTCATCTATTTTTTGAAATCACCTTAGCGTCGGCGTCCGGTTAAGTTTTGCGTTTAGGTCCACTTTTCTCATAAAGTATCAATGCTTTTGCATTCAAACTTGGTACTGTTACTAACTATCATGAGGAGACTGGGCAGGCAAAGTTAGATAAATTAGGCTTGCATTTTGACAGAATAATGTGCCCTTTTTATACTTAGAAAATTGAATATTTTGGTTAAGTTTTGTGTTTAGGTCCATTTTATTCCTTAAGTATCAAAGCTATTGCTTTCATTCTTGCAACACTTACTAACTATCATAAGGGGGCTGTGAAGGCAAAGTTATGTAACTCTGACTGGCATTTTGACAGAATTATGTGCCCTTTTTATACTTAAAAAATTAAAAATTTGGTTAAGTTTTGTGTTTAGGTCAACTTTTTTCCTAAAGTATCAAAGCTATTGCTTTCATACTTGCAACACTTACTAACTATTGTAAGGGGACTGTGCTGGCAAAGTTATGTAACTCTGACTGGCATTTTGACAAAATTATGGACCCTTTATACTTGAAAATTTGGTTAAGTTTTGTGTGGTCCACTTTACCCCTTAAGTATCATAGATATTGCATTCATACTTGGAACACTCGCAAACTATTAAAAGGGGACAGTAAAGGACAAGTTACATAACTGTGGTTGTCATTTTTATGAAATTATGGCCTTTTTTTGACTTAGTAACTTTGAATATATGGTAACATTTTGTGTTTAGATCCACTTTACTTCTAAAGTATCAAGGCTATTGCTTTTAAACTTCAAATACTTTCATGCTACCATGAGGGTACTGTACCTGGCAAGTTGAATTTTACCTTGACCTTTGAATGACCTTGACTCTCGAGGTCAAATTATCAAATTTTGCTAAAATTGACGTTACTTCTTTATTTATGATTAGATTCGATTGATACTTTGACAAAACAACTCTTACCTGACATACCACAATAGACTCCACCCAAACTATCCCCAACGCCCCCCCCCCCATGCCCCCCCCACCTCCCCCCCCCCCCCCCCCGAATCCCCCCTCAATCCCCCCCATTAATTTTTTTTATATTAAAGATCATCTTATAAATGACCACCAAGCCCTCACACTAAATTCCTACCCCAAAAAACTAATTTTTATGTCCCCGGAAGGGTGGCATATAGCAGTTGAACTGTCCGTCCGTATGTCAGTCAGTCTGTCCCTCCGTCAGAAAAAAACTTTAACATTGGCCATAATTTTTTCACTTTTGAAGATAGCAACTTGATATTTGGCATGCATGTGTATCTCACAGAGCTGAACATTTTGAGTGGTGAAAGGTGAAGGTCAAGGTCATCCTTCAAGGTCAAATGTCAAATATATGGCGTTTGTCCGTCCGAAAACTTTAACATTGGCCATAATTTTTTTAATATTAAAGATAGCAACTTGATATTTGGCGTGCATGTGTATCTCATGAAGCTGCACATTTTGAGTGGTGGAAGTTCAAGGTCAAGGTCATCCTTCAAGGTAAAAAAAAATATAAAAAATTCAAAGCGGCGTTCTCATGAAGCTGCACATTTTGAGTGGTGGAAGTTCAAGATCGTTCTTCAAGGTCAAGGTCATCCTCAAGGTCAAAGGTAAAAAAAAAAATCAAAGCGGCGTTATCATGAATCTGCACATTTTGAGTGGTGGAAGGTCAAGGTCATCCTTCAAGGTCAAGGTCATCCTTCAAGGTCAAAGGAAAAAAAAAATATTAAAAAATTTAAAGCGGCATTATCATGAAGCTGCACATTTTGAGTGGTGGAAGTCCAAGGTCAAGGTCATCCTTCAAGGTAAAAAAAAAAATCAAAGCGTTGTTCTCATGAAGCTGCACATTTTGAGTGGTGGAAGTTCAAGGTAAAGGTCATCCTTCAAGGTCAAAGTTCATTATTATTTTTTTCAAAGCAGCGCTCTCATAATAAAAAATTTCTGAACAGAAGTGTTTACAGCAACTGAATAGATGACATAATTGTTATGAGATCAGCAACAGAAGGTTGTTTTAAAAACTTATTTGTTGACAAGATACTCAGCAGTTTGTTGAAAAAGTACACATATTTAGTTTCAATGTTACATGATGTTTGTTAATTGAAATAATTTGTTTGATGGGGAAATAAACATTCGAATGTAATACAATGTATAACAATCTAAAAACTTTGCTATATTCATTACAACAACAGTTTTTGCATAGACTAATGCATAAGCACTGTTCTGTTTAATGAAATTATTTAGAATAAAGGTTTTGGTGTAATCATATGTATAATTATATATAATATTAAAAATGGGTAATTAAGAAAAGTATTGGTATTGATTATTGTGCTTACTTTTTTTCAATTCCATGGTAGTTTATGTAAGTTTTACTATAGATAACCCATTTCTAATGCTTTTAAATATTATTTTTCAAATATTAACTTGTTTAAGACTCGGTTTACTTTTAAAGGGGCCTTTTCACAGATTTTGGCAATTTTTTTAACTTATTCATTAAATGCTTTATATTGATAAATGTAAACATTGGATCGTAAAAGCTCCAGTAAAAAATCAAGAAAAAAAATAAAAAAAGGAAAAGAACATTGCCCGGAGCAGGTTTCGAACCAGTGACCCCTGGAGTCCTGCCAGAGTCCTGAAGTAAAAACGCTTTAGCCTACTGAGCTATTCCGCCGAGTACACACTCTTGACGTATTTTATACCTTATATAAGTAATCTTCGTAGTTTCACAAAATTTAACGACAAAAACAGAACTCTCCAAATTATTCAATCGTTTCGCGTTGCAACGCTTTATTATTTTTAAGTTTTAAAATCGTCAAATGATGCATATAAAGGCTATATTAGAGCATGAATAATGTTCAGTTTTACTGTTTCCTCACAAATATCATAACTAAAACGAAAACTTACGAATCTGAAACAACTTTTTTCAATTTTGTCAATTTACCAAAGCGTGAAAAGATCCCTTTAAAATACAAGTACATGTAACTTAAAACTGGCATGCTATTTATAATAGCAATAGTTTGCACACACATTTTATATCACATACTAAATGTAAATAATATTTAATAGATTTAAACTGTATTTAGTAGTCATCATTCAAAACCAAATGCTCCATTTAGAATATTTTGATTTGAAAAATTAGTAATTTGATAGTACTGTCTGATATCTTTTATGACATTTTTGAGTGTTTGCTGAAAATTGTAAAAAAAATAATATAACGGCACAAATACATTTTATAAATGCCCTTATGTCATTGATTTTGGTGGGTCATCCTGATGACATCAGATATGGTGAATGTCAAAGTATGTATAACTGTATGTGTTACGATTTCATTTTCATTTTTGTACGAAATAATAATCAGTATGTAAAGAAACTGAGCTTTATTATTATGGCATGTTTTGATAATATGTTCTGCGGTCATGAATCATTTATAAGTTGAAAGTGCAATTATCAAAAAGTTCAGACGTCAAGTCAATATACAATATATTGCATTATCATCCCCAGCCATAGGCGGAGGGATATTGTTTTGGCGTTGTCCGTGTTTCTGTCCGTCCGTCCGGAGCCATATCTTGGAAGTGCTTTGGCGGATTTCATTAAAGTTTGTATGAGTATATATACATGGATAATAGGATGATGCACGCCAAATGGCATTGTAAACCATCTGTTAATAACAGAGTTATGGCCCTTTGTTTTTGAAAAAATGCTTTTGTGTGTGTCGGGAGCCATATCTTGGAAGTGCTTTGGCGTATTTCATTGAAACTTGGTATGAGTATCCATAAGCATATTGGTGGGGGATATCAATTCAATGAATTTGCTTGTTACTAAAGGAGCCATGTGTTTATTGTGTGTGTGTCTAGATTAATATAGTATGATCTTTTCTGTATTGTATACATATCTTTATTTTCCTAAATATATTTAACTTACAATTTTGTTCTTAAAGTAATTGTATTCTTAATATAAGTATATCATTTGATTAATGTTGGAATATAGATGATAATTTACAAAGAGTCTTTTAGACTTGCGTTAACTGTCAATGTCATTTGTCTACTAAAAGCATCTGTTTCTATTCTGAAGTTTCACCTCTTGTATCAACACAGGTACCTATAGTATACACACCCTTGTATATAGCCCCTGAGTGATCAATATATAAGACGAGTCATACGAAATGGGTCGTATGTCGTTTGTGGCCAGTTTAGCTCCAGACCAGCGCGTGCATCCTTGCAGTCTTGTCTGTTACAACCCTAATGAGACCTTGAAACCTTGTGTGACTTTATACATGACTGCTTGATTGCCAATGCTGTGCTGGAGCTACATAGGCAACATACGACATAATACAAATGTTTGCATGACAATGATCATTTGTCAGTGAATTTTTGTTTAAAAATACATCTACGTTAAGCATGATATCTGGTGGTCATAGCTTTAAATTTAGTTCCATAGCTTTAAATTTAGTTTTAGGAAGCAAGATTGATATATGGTGTTTATAGCTTTACGTTTAATATATGTTCAATTCTTGATATATCTCAAAGAATAACTGCATGTGCATTGTGCCTATGACATAAAACAAATTTCTGCTTCGGTTCTAGTCTTCGAATTTTGTTCTTTGTTGTCAGTCAAATGAACAATTTTGTGATTATTTAAAGTCATATTTTTCCTTCAATTATACACGAATACTAATAATATTATTTACAATTATGTTTAGTGTAGTGCATAGTGAAGATCAACATCTAGTCATGTTTGAACTTATGGCAAGAGAAAACGCTCCTAAGCCTCTGCATTTGCTCTTTAGTGAATTTTGGTGATTGCATTGCGGTTTTAAGTAATCACAATTATGTAAGTTTTTCTGTTTTCTGTTTACTACTATTTTAGTAATGTTGGTTGGTTGGTTTTAATAAATTTTCAACAGTTTATGTATTGTTGTTTATTTCACTTTTAAAATACTAGTTCACCGAATCTGTTTTTTTTAATTTTTGAATGTTAAAACATATTATTATTATATATTATTTCCAAATGTATGTTATTTGGAATCGTCTTAAAGAATGCTACAAGCAACAGAAAAGATAAATAAAAAATGAATTTCACCGGGTTTTGAGCCCGGTGCATTTGAGAAGCAACAAAAATAATGCGTTTCCTAATGACCACAATTCCTCTAAGAAAACACGAATTTTACACGCTTTGTAGCAATCGGCGTAAACAAAATCCATCCAACACAAAGCTATGTGATATGTGTAGTGAACATATTGAAACAATGGAACATCTTTTCTGGGAGTGTAAACATATTCAATCTCTATGGAATCAATTGACAAACTTTCTAGAGAAACAACAGTTCAATATAAAACTATATCTCTTAGATATCAGTTTAGGAGTAAACTTCAAAATACAAGAGGTTAATAACTCTGTGAATTACATAATTATATTAATGAAATATGTTATATTCAGCATGAAATATAGAAAATAAATACCCACAATGAACTGTTTTATCAATTATTTAAAACTGTAGATTCAAATTGAAAAAGAAATTGCCCTTAATAAGGATAAACTTCATATATTTGAACAAAAATGGAAAGACATTAAACTTTTATAAACAAGTACAGTAGGCTTTCTATCCTCTTTATGCAACTCATCCTGATTCATAACTATTCTGTTTTTGTTATGTTTTGTAAAAACACCTATACATTAGCATATCTTGTATAACATGTTTGAAAATTTTTGCTACTACATGATATCGCTTTGTTTTATGATCATATACATGGATATGTTGTATGTCTTATATTGAATAAACAAAAAATAAGTAAACACAATCCAAATTAATGATGGTAAGCGTTAGCGTTGAAAACGCTTTATTATTATTTTATTTATCATTCTATTTCAGATGATGATAATCCATAAACGAAACGTTCGTTAAATATTTATATTACTCACGTTTTTTTGGGCTTTTGTAAATAATCCGTTCATTCTTTTTGAAATCAAAGTCATTTTACAAACCATGAACACATGCCTTACAACGTTAAGCAAATTTCACAAACAAATAATTTATAAAGCATTTTATTTCAACTATACGATAAGCGTGTTTCAAATATGTCAAATGATTATAAATTCAATCGCTACAAAAATGGCTCAGTATCTTTATTTGGTAAAAATGTTTTTATGGTTTATTCATTCATTGTGCAGTATGTTTTTTTCCAACTTCGCTAGTCTACCATCAATATTGAATGATGTCTTGACTTTATAGAGGCTTTATTTCTTTCTTAGCTTACTTTTTATCTACGTTGTATGCGATACTGTATGAAGTGGGAACATTCAACTCAAATCGTATTGAGCAAATTTTCTTAATGTGCGGAATGCAAACTTACTGACATTTGTTCAACATGCACCAATCAATTTTTCATACGTTTTTAAACGGGCACACTTGTTTAACTTCGGCGGTAAAAGTAATAAGCATATGTATAAACTGCACTCAACGAACATTTGTTTTTGCAAAATGGTAAGTGTTTAATTTGGTCGATTTACACGGCACGTATAGCACTGACTATTTGACAGTGCAGCTCAAAGTCGATCATAATTTCTGTGCTACGAGCTCATGATTGCCGTTCAGTAATATGAAGTATATTTGACATGTGCAACTGTAAAATTGTAAGTTACTAGAAATGTCCTACAAGAAAAGCCAAAACGTAGTGATCTACATGGCCTATCTCTCATATCGTGAGTGGATCGACCTGTACCAAACAGGTAGTATAGTGACGTCATTGTGAAGACCACGGGTCTGCTTCTTGTTCGTTCAAGTCGCTTCTTTCGTTTTGGCCTTTGTTGGCCTATCTCTATGTTCGGATGTTGGTAGACTGTAAAGCAAAATACTTAAATTTTAGTTTCGGTCTTTTACACGTTTCGTCTAAAAACAATGTGCACGATTGCCAATTAATTCAGTGGAAAAGATGCGTTTAAACACTGTTTATTAACGTTTTATTATTGATGCAGATAAAGCAAATTCATTATTTTGCTAGCTTGCAATAAAAGGGAAATGACGTGGTCATTGACGGGACGCGTTGATAAATTTGAAACGACCGCTTTCAAAAAAAAATTAACAATGCATGTTAAGTTGTTGTTGTTTGTCATTTATTTGTATACTTTATTGCTATGTTGACTAAGCGGGGATGGCTGATCGTGTTTTTCTGCTGCAGATAAGTAATAGTTTGGGTTTTGAACACTTCGATTAAACAGATCATCTATTTAAGCGTATTCTTGTATGCCCTTAATTAAAATACAGCTAATATTTGTTAATAAAAGATTTTACAAATGATACTCTTAATTTAGAATTACATACGTAAAGGTGTCGTAGTTTTTAATTTATGTTAAAAATACATATCGCAATACAATTAAACCATTAAGTTTTGGTGAGATAAAAAACTAAGTGTTTTTGATATGCCAATCGTCCAGTTTAATTCGGATTGAGTCTAAATATTAATATTAACGCCGATTTTTTTTAATAACATTTCATGTTTAATCTTAAAACCTTATTTACATTGCCGTGTATTTTATAATATATATTATTTGTCCTATATGATTAAGAAGTTATACCCTACTCATTCTAAACTGCGAGATTATGTCATGTCAGTATGCCAATGCTTATATAATGTGGTAATTAAATTTATTGAACGAATTCGCCAGTCCTTTGTTTTTATATTGTTTAAATACTAAACCTATTTCGAGCATTTGTCTACATCAGTAGAATAAATAATAACATTAACACAGGACGTTGGTACTTTCACTAATATCGCATTTTAATAGAAGTCAAGCAGCTTATGAAATATAATAGCTTTTTTGCAATCATACAGGTAACTGCAGACAGTATATATCAAACGTTTTTCTTCACAATGGTTTATTCTTCAAATTTTTCAGTACTCGGGTAGCTGTTTAGGCCATCATGACCTTCTAGTTCTGTATCGCATTTACACGCAAAACAGTTGTCAAATCATTTGCATATATAGTATTATTTGCAACTTGATATGGTAGATGTGTATATGCAATACGAAAACAAGAATGATGAACAATAACTGCGAATGATTAAGCTGTACAACTATTGTACTACACTCATTTCCATTGCGCTTATTTTGTATATGTTGAAAGAAGATTTATTCGATGTGAACAAAATGCCTTAAGAAAGATTTAACTTCGACCGTTTATTAGGAATTAAAAGCGAATTAGTGTTCTCCACCTTCGACAGGCGAAACTCACAGTAATGAGATTTGTCACCTTTCCACGTCCAATCGATGCGAAGCCGATCTCTGGAGACAGACGTAACACTTGTGCATGAGACTTATAACAGTGTTGCCGAGAGTAAATGATTCTCTAGGAGTCGACCTTCAAAATATTGGAATTTTAATACACGCATTGAACTTTATACTTATAACCGCCAAAGATGTATTTTAAGGAGAAGGTTTGCCAATCCGTTTGAAAAGAATATGTAGTGTTAAGTGCAGGTGTTTCTTAAGAAATTAGCTTATCAAATAGTGGTATCTTCATTTTCAAAATGTGGCTTATGTCTTTCGTCTTTGGCTTACAATCTAACAACAAACAACAGTCTTAAATCAAACAAAATAAATACCACACGGTTTTGAATTCGTCACCAAACGTCACCAAACCCGCTGGTTTGTGTACGACTATTACATGCGGTACTCTTTTGTTAATTGATTAGATCGGAATATGAACACCAGCGTAGTTCCCCTAACGGACGATACAAAAATACCATATGGACTTTAAGCAACATGCAAGCTTTATTTCACATCTAATCTTGGCCAATCGTCTGCAGCTTGTGGATGACCATAAGAGTTTGAGTTTCAGTTTGCATGAACAAGTGAACCACCTATAATATTTGTAAATAAACACACCACTTGTTTCTTCATTTGACAAATACCCTTTTCGACTCAGTATGTAGTATTTGATCACACTCTATAGGTTATCATGACCAACTTGTTTTTGTATTGATATGTTAGCGTTTTTACTGCAGTACAATTAGAATGATACACACACTCGAATGTAGGGTGGCAATATACAGTTTTTTTAGTCTCGGCCAATCTCATACACAAGCAGGAGTTAACCACTGTCCGAAACCTGGTCACCTCGCATATCTGAAAATAAACCAAGCACATTTCCAGAATGGTTGAGGGTGTGCCATCTGAAAAATCAGTAACATTCAAATCAACTGAGTTGGGGCAAAATGCTTTAGTATTGATTATTTCAAATAAAAACAACAAAATTATGTGTGTTTCCGAGCCTTTTTAAGCCAGTTTCAACAACAAACTGCCACTTTCCTGCGGAAGCAAGGTGCCTGGAGACCATGTTTTTACATTGGTAACTTACCAAGGACTAAACAGCAATGGAGAAAATTTGGGGTCAAAGGATTAGATTTTTTGTAATAGTTCAATGTCCGTACGCCCTTTCAAATTTCCAACAGAAACACTGACCGGAGCCAGCATTACACCTGTTTTCGCATTGCATTAATTCTACTTCCTGTATGCAGCTATAGTTACAATACCTATGTTTTGGTAACTAACAAACATCCACGAACAATCACCACAACTCAAACCTGACATTCATTATTATTTAGACACTCAAAATGGTGCTTACTTGAGCATTGTTCTCTTTATTTTGAAATTTCTCCCTTGCCAATGCGCATTGGTGGCTAAAAAGTGTGGTGTGCAGCCTAGAAAAGGTTAAGAAAAACCTAAACCGGCTTGTTTACATGTTGTAATTTATATTCCATTTCCTCAACTTTACGGTCGTGTTGCCTTATTGCATTTCCAGGGGTTGGGATAATTTAATACAGCTGCAAATTAGATTTGGAACTCTAAATGAGATTTTGGATGATAGACACATTTTAAATTGGATTCCATGAATTTAAGTCAGTTGCAATACTCAATTGAATTTTGTTGAATTTCACGGTTAAATGTAAATCTGGTTCTTTATGCTACAACATATTGTCTTGGTGTAATAATTAGACGGAATACATTTCGTAATTTGTATGTGTCATGCCGCCTTTACTAAGTGAGAGAATCCGTTGTTAATTGGTTACACGAACTACAATTGAGGCTGCGTGTATGTTTCAGTTTGATCACAAATTATATGCGTAAACGTATTCAACCTGTTGGAATTAAATTGGCCCGGCAACCAGCAACAGTAAACACTTTCACGATTATCGCATTGAGGAGATACATTTTATTTTCAGTCTTGACTACCAAATGCACAGTTTGTGTAAGATCGTGATATTTATATAAGTATTAACGATGGGACACATTTTAATACTTGTGCAGGCAAACAACAATTGTTATCAAATTTGGACCATACGTATGCAGTTTGTGTTTGAACGTTATTATTAAGTAGAGGTCACCGATTGATCACAGGCACAATATGTATGACCCTTCACTGGAAAAAGTCGTTTTATGTTTTAACTTTGTGAACAATTGCGTATTTAAAACACACTTATTTCACAATCATTTACTTAATGCCTTCTAGGTTGTGAAATAATTATGTTTATACACTGTATAGGTGCGAAAGCTTTTCATAATTAACTTTTCCGATGTGGCGATGTGGACTGGTGCAAAATTGGTACCGTGCTATTGCATATTTTATTAAAAAGATTCATTTTTGTGTGTTTGTGTGTGTGTGTGTGTGTGTGGTTTTCTTAAAGGAAAGTGTTTTTTTTGTTTTATTTTTGAATTAACTACGCAGTAAAAACCACTTAGAAATCAATCGCTTAAAGTTCAAAATAAATATGTTACCGTAACTCGTAAACTATGCATACATATTTAAATATATAGATTGTAAAATGTGTATAAACCGAAATTAAGATTTATGGTAATAATCATTTATAACACTCATACATTTTGTTTTAATAAAAAGAACGTATACCGAAACATGAACGTTCTGTTGCATCACAAGTTTAAGTTGGTATACAAAGACATTAAATTTCGTATTACATATTTAAATATCAAGATATTGTTCGGCGATTACATTTAAAAGACAAAACTTATCTGGACATTGTTATGTTTTCACGGATCGACCTGTGCAACATAATATATTTACTTATTTCTGCTTAGTAGTGTTGTTACTCCTCAGCTCATGTTTTCTTCCTTTCATTCTCTCACAAAATCCATACAATGTAAAGCCAGACACATCATCAAGTACCAGAAACTGTCTCTGTAGACGGATTGAAGTCATTTGTTTTCGCCTGATACTTCCACTTTTAATTCAATATTACCGCGCTGTGGCAATGGACGAGAACAAATAGCTCTGTCCTTAGGAAGCCTTGCAACTAGTTCAATATTGGACAACTTTAGCTGTTCACAGGCAAATGCCTACTGTCGACGGTCAATCGTTTCGTAAACCTGGACATAAGTAGGCATTTTATCCTTCATAGAATTCTGGACGATTTTATGAATAGGTATTTATTCTATTATTATTATGTTTTATATTTTTTTAATTAGAATTATTTTCAATATTGTTATTATTAATAATATTATAATAATGATAATAATAATATTATTACTATTATTATTTTATGATTATGAATATTATTGTTTTTATTATTATTATGTATTTTATGATTATGATTATTAGAAGTAGTAGTAGAAGTATATTATAAAATATGGTGTGCTAAAATTGTTTTGAACCTTAGCTTTAAAGGTTCTTTCAATTTATATTGCCATATATTCTCCTTATATAATTAACTTATATATATATAACTCCTCATAAACTTATGAAGTGTCTTTGACAAAAATACTTTTTTATATGTGTAATACACCACAAATGATATACAATTATGTATGGAGCGTATAGAAAAACAGGTAACTGCGCTTTCGTTTTGTTATATATCAGATAAGATTTCGTATCAAATAACGGCGAGACTTTTTTTGTTTATCATACCTTTTATATCCGCATTTATAATATATAATCACTGCGTCTCTGCATTCTTAACATAAAGGAACTAGGGCAAGAAAAGCCTAAGGAACCAAGTAAATTTAAATTATATTTTATATTATTTGTTTATAGAAATGCGCTTCATTAAAACATATTAGAAAAGATAATCAAATATTATATACACTAATTTGAAAACTTCATACCGAGACTTAACAGGTATCGAACTCATAAACATTTATTTTACCTACTGCGCTAATATGCTTTGTAAATAACCCTTTCGTACTCACAAAATGTACACATCAAAGAGCAAAGCAAATAGGTCCAATATTATAAAATTACTTGTATCTGTATTTTCATAAGCTTGTGTTAATTATATATTCACTGCTTAGCGAATAATATAAACATTATATCATGCCTCATAAGATTAGATATATAGGAATGATATTAGCAAGTTAAAGCTGGCTTAAGTCGCTGTTTCGAATGATTCGCAGTTCTGTTTAAGAGTTGATAAAGGTGTTCACAATTGTAATTTATGTTTTTTATTTCCAATTTATTTTCATTCAAAGATTGTTATACCTTTTCAATGATTTTGTCTCAATTAAGATAAATTCAATTGGAAAAAAGTCAGCTTAAGCTGATCCAGAGAAAAGAAAAATCAATACATTTAGGCATGGTGTTGTATTGTATTGTATTTCAGCATCACTACATTTGGGCATGGTGTTGTATTGTATTGTATTTCAGCATCAATACATTTGGGCATGGTGTTGTGTTGTATTGTATTTCAGCATCAATACGTTTGGGCATGGTGTTGTATTGTATTGTTTTTCAGCATCAATACATTTGGACATGGTGTTGTATTGTATTGTATTGCAGCATCAATTCATTTGGGCATGGTGTTGATTGTATTGTATTTCAGCATTGAAACATTTGGGCATGGTGTTGTATTGTATTGTATTTCAGCATCAACACATTTGCTCATGGTGTTGTATTGTATTGTATTTCGGCATCAATACATTTGAGCATGGTGTTGATTGTATTGTATTTCAGCATCACTACATTTGGGCATGGTGTTGATTGTATTGTATTTCAGCATCAATACATTTGAGCATGGTGTTGATTGTATTGTATTTCAGCATCAAATGCGGGAGATAAATACGTTGTATTCAAAATTATAATTTTCCGCTCTGTATTTTTCAGTGTCAAGTATGACTGGGTTTGTGTTAGTCAAGAGAATCAGCAAATCGTACATCTTCGTTGTCTTGTTGCTGTACACATGCGTGACATATCGCATGTTGGAATATGTTTTCCAGGATATTGCGCAAACGGGTGCATCGATTAAAAACTATCGCTTCGACGAAAAATTTGAAATCCAACTGGAAAATGTCACATTTCTTATCAACAAGCTATTGCACAAAAGAAACAATCTAAACTCAGGTGATTACAGTTTACTGAAATTGCTTCGTGAGCATAACATTAAATCAGAAGTAGATATAGAGCCAGTATTGTTGAATGAAGACTATGTTGTAAGTGGCGCGTATCCAATTAAAAAACGAGTGTACACACCTAAAAGTAAGTACATTGTTAATTGTAAAAATATCTACGAAATAGATCTCAAGAGAAAAATAGGCCATGGCGTTTCCAAACAAACTCTCCTGGGTGATTTTAGAGGGATGCCTGTAGCTGTTAAAATGGTAACGAGGCACCAAAGAGAAGTACGTCATTGTATCGAAAAACTTAACCATTCGGATACGGAGTTCCTAAGTCACCGCGCTAAGTGCTTCATGTTCTCTAATATGAAACTTATGAAGGAAATTCTTATGTTGGAGCAACTTAGCCATTCAGGATTTATCAAGCTTCTTGGCTACTGCGTTCGCAACGAGGAAAGTGATACAATGGATCTCAGCGAACGAGGAGTGATAAGCGTATATGAACTAGGAACAAGGATCTCTGTGTACAATCTGCAAACCTTAACTTGGCGGGAAAGAATTCAGCATAGCTTGCATTTGGCTAGATTTCTTTATTATCTGGAATTTTCACCCCTTGGATCATTGCGGATACGAGACTTTAAAGAGGAACATTTCTTAATGATTAATGGTACACTTAAAATGATCGATCTAGATGATGTGGACAACTTAGAGCCATCTTGTTCGGTTTATGTCAACGAAGTAGAACATGGTAATATAACTTTTGAAAGTCAAAGTAATGGTTGTGACTTTGCAATTCCGTGCCACAAAGGGTTGTGCGTAGGTTTTAATGCGAAACAAAACATGAAGTTCATGTACAAACTGTTCTTCAATGTTTTGATCTGCCCAACAGCATTTCCTAACTCGTTGTCTAGCGATATTAGAAATGTATTAGAAAGACTTGATGGCAATCGTATTTCAGCTTCAGAATTGATTGCTATTTTTTATAAATTATCCGCCTTCGATAATTGATAAACGAACGGTTTATACTTTCAGTTTTCCTTTATATTAAATCAAGTAGAAATTGTTAGTGTAGCTTGTATTAAATTGTTCGAATGCCTTCTGAAATCAATGAAGTTCGGTATAATTTGCATTGTGAAAACACATAATATAGTTTCGCTGAAAATAAGTTTGAATTATGGAATAATACTACATATTGAACACAAACTCATGAGTATTCATAAACTATTTTCGACACACAATTGTGCGTTAGATTTACCGTTATGTATTGAAGCCTCTTTGTTGCACAGGATATCGGTCACTTGCCATTAATTAAGGACCGGCGGATGTTTCTCGCCCGGTGATGTCCCTGTAGGTCTGTCTTAAAATAACTCTACATAGCAAGTAGTTTTCGTAAAACAGCTGCTTTAACTGAACATAGCACGTAGTTGTCGTAACAACAGCTGCTATAACTGTACATAGCACGTAGTTGTCGTAAAACAGCTGCTATAACTGTAGATAGCACGTAATTGTAGTAAAAACAACTGTTATAACTGTACTAGCAAGTAGTTGCCGTAGAAACAGCTGCTATAGCTGTACATAGCAATAAGTTGCCGTAGAAACAGCTGCTATAACATTGGTGTCTATTTTTAAACACAATGCATACGTACAGCGAAACCAAACAAAATCATGTAAAAAATATAATTAAACTATTGCCACAAATACAATTTGTATTTAGAATGCATGTTGGTCGGTACGTTTTCTGAAACTAGTTCTAAATCTTTAGTAAAAATCATTGAGAGTTTGTGATGAAATGGGCTTAAGTTGTTCATTTAAATTGTCAGTAGGTGATTGTAAATGTATATGCTTGATATAAACAACTTTAAATTCAAGACAAACAGCTTTCAAACAGTAGTTATTGTATTATATGCAAACACCATGTTTGCAATTACAAACCCAAGAGTATTCACCCTTGTGTTCTTTTTATCGATGGTTAAAGGCGTTTGTTATATATTATTAGTTTACATTTTAGAATACAACCGCTTAGCAGGATATTGCCGAATTGTGTAAGAGTAGGTTGTCTAAAAACGTTTTTTCCTGCAATTCGTATAAGGCTGTAATTTGACAATGACCAACAGTGTAGGAAAATAATGAATGCCTCTGCCACTAAGATGTATATTCCATCAGCTTTAATAGTATGTTTCTTGTCTAGCAAAATCGCTGAAAGCCCTTTGATGTGCAACAAATCATTACCATTGTCCAAGCGAACTGAGTAATTTGTCTGCAAGATATTTTGCATTGGGGTTTTGCACGTAATTTGCACGTAAATAGACCGTCTCTAGATTAGCAGTGACATTTAGAAACATTAATCAAACTTAATACAGGAGGTTTTTCCATATTGCCATAGCATTATATATATATATATATATATATATATATATATATATATATATATATATATATATATATATATCTTTTAAACAAATATAGACTAATTAAACTTACATTGATAAAGCTACAACTTGTATAATGAATGTAATGTGCTTTATAAAATACACGTCTACTAACAACAACCATTCTTACCAGTATATTTATTTTAACACGATGACAGACATGATGAAAGGCTGCTGTATACGTTGTATGATTCAAAATTTTGAAGCACCATGACCATTATACACGTTAAACTTTTTCTCATATTTCCATTGAAAGTTGTTATTTCCAAGCCGTGATTGGATTTTACCTGTAATGCAATAATCAGCTTTCCGTTTGATATGATGTAGTGTAGTGTAATATGAATGCTACTCTTAACACTAAGTGCTATTAATTTGCAGTAGGATATATCGAAGCCATGAAAGTAAGCGTTATCACTTAAAGGGCTCCTGTCACTCAATGGCATTTATCTTACTATCTGAAGCATTTATTGATTGCACCGGGATTTTGGAAACAAATATGGTCACAGTTTCTTTGCGCCTAGTTTCAGTCAAGCATGTTTTCCGTTATTTCCTTCTAAATATTTATACAGCGTACATGCGTATGGTTTTCCTGTATGTATATAATAGAAAAAATATAACAACTAGTTCTCAACCATTTTGTGTTGCCTTCTGGTACATTATTAATTACAACATTAAAACGTATAACAGGTATAATGTTTAACGTATTCCAATTTTTGTTATGTGGAGATTTTTATCGGAACGTACAGACATTCTGCGAGAAACACGTGTCTAGTGTTATGACTGAAATGGTTAATGTTCATGCAACTTCGTGTTGTGTACTCGCTGCTCAGTTCATTAAAATGTATTAGGCAAAGCTAGGCTTGGTAAAATATATTTTTTGCGAATTCTGAACAGTTAAAAAACTATCTGACTTGAATATCGTAATTTTCGTAATTAGTACGTAGCAATGTGTGTCAAAAATGCACCACGAAATAATCAATCGTTATTAATAATCATGTATTATGATTGGTTCTTGATATATTAACTATAAACTTTATCACGAGCATTTCTGAACTATTGTCTAACTTTAATGTTTTATATTAAACATCAAATAGTTTTAATTAAACTGTATGCCATTGTTTCAAAAGAGTTTTACATACAAATCAATGAAACATTAGTTCATATCGTTCGCATTTAACTTCATAAAAGCCTTGATTAGACCTACAGTTGGTTAAATAATAAATATGCTGATACCCATTTAGGCATTAATACCAATCAATTCGTGTATTTTTTATCTCTCTTAAAACTTAAAACTTTGTTAACTTTCAGTTATTAATTATCTATGTTAAATCCACTCAAATCATTAACAGCACATGCATACTATTTAGAATGCTTCTAAATATATACCTGTTGCGATCTTCAGGTTAAATTTACTAATCAGTTTAGTTCGAGAAAAGCATAAACATGTTAGCGTCATTGAAATACATATACAATGATGACATGCGTTATGAAGAGATCTGTTTGTCAGAAACATAATGCCCCCTAATGCGCCGCTTTGATGCATGTTTTTTTACCTTTGATCTTAAATGATGACCTTGACCTTTCACCACTCAAATTGTGCAGCTCTATGAGATACGCATGCATGCCAAATATCAAGTTGCTATGTGAAGGGACATAAAAGTTATGAGCATTTTTCGAAACCTAAACGCGAAACCTAAACGCAAAGTGTGGCGGGAGGACAGACGGACAGACAGACGGACAGACAGACAGACGGACGAACGGTCCGATCACTATATGCCCTCCTTCGGGGGCATAAAAATATATCATTTGAAACGTACATAAATTAAAATAGACATGAAATAAATGTCCCGCTTTAACGCATTATCCATTCACTGGTAAATAATTCTTTTTAGTTTTTATTTAACAAAACCTTTCTTAGTCAGAAAAACAACAACAATGTACATGTTGTCAAAAAGACGATATTTCATTGTCTCTTTTCGTATTTGTACATTTGTATTTTTTCTCGATGGCTGAGCGATTTTTATTAAAATTAGACATCGTATATCAATGAAGTATTTGTTTCTTTGGTGTCGTCATGAAACCTCAATAGTTAGGAAATAATTACATCCAAAATGTCACAGAACGCTTTTTATTTGAGTTTTTCAGCGCTTTGTCCAGAAAATTGTAATCACTTTTGACGACAAATAACAAAGCTACCAATATTATAATGTGTCATAAATGTTCATCGATGTCCTTGGAAAAAGTCATGTTTTGTCATTTTTGGAAAAGAACTATATACGTTGTTTGTTAAACGATTGCATGTATGTCTTAATACTTGTACTTCTGCATGTAGTAGCATGCATTTAATGCTGCTTTAATATGTTCAGTTTAAAAATCCCCAATGTTCTTACTAGTTTCCTTTCTCAACTGGCTTTTCATATCATATCGAACATTTTCGGATAAAATGGGTCATGAAGCCGCCGTTCAAATAGTAACAAACAACAAGCGCGCCTAAATCGACTCAAATTTGTTTACGTAACATTACTTTCTTAATACAAATTTCAGCAATTAAAAACCTACTTATTGTTAGTCATA
The DNA here is from genome assembly GCF_020536995.1 of Dreissena polymorpha. NCBI lineage: Eukaryota > Metazoa > Mollusca > Bivalvia > Myida > Dreissenidae > Dreissena > Dreissena polymorpha. The sequence goes on from NC_068360.1 coordinate 33,424,021, forward strand.
AGGATTGTATTTAATATTCGAAACTATTAGTAAATATAAGACAAGTACCGTATTGGAGTACGGTCAAACTGTTGTGTTCGCAATTTTTATTCTGAAAAACTTACCGTTTCACCACTTACAAGCATATTGCTGGTTGATGTTTTGCAGATGTTCTGTCTTGTAAAGTCGTTGTATAACTTTTGAATGTAATTGATTGGCGTCCAAATATAGCGGATGTGTCTTACTATTGCGTCTGAAGTGATACTTTTCTCATATAGACCATTATCATATTAATGGAAATGTTCACAGAATACCAGTAAAGCGTGCGTCATTATTACAAAAAGGAATCTAAAAAGTTGCATTTAGTAACATTTTAGAACTATAAGTGAAAATGAATTCTACTAAACCTGGAAATGTAGGATAAACAAAACAAATAAAACCGTGCCACTCTCATTTGTTTGCAAATACTATCATATACGTATCAGCGAGACTAACGGCGTTGTTAAATGATAATCGAAAAACATGCGTCCAAGTTGTGTGGATACTGTTCCCTAATCCAATAAAACAAGTTCTGTCTGAGAAACCATCATGCTTGCAATTAAATATTCATGTCCTTCAACGCTCACACTTCCCAGTCTTCGTTGGTGACGAAACGGCCATCCTTTCAAATTGTTACACTGAGACCTCACGTTAAAACCCATGCTCTCATAAACTGGGAACATCAATGTCAACAATTTTATAGTTTTTTAAAAATAACAAATGTATTAGGTTCTAGGACTTGAGTACTTGTATGTCATCAATGTTTACTACAAACAACGGACACGCTGACATAAAAATCTCGCATGGATATAATTGGAACCTCTCTGAATAAATATTGACACATTCGTACTTTACAAGGGGAATTATTGCCTGTTGACACTATATACAGTGTCCTGAAATGGATTCGGTCGGCGAAGTAAACTCAAAACAGCTTTGTTTTTATGTTTTAACCCGTTAGTCACGCGTTAAATACATTTGTTTAATAGTTTAAAACTGCGGTCCTTCAATCATGTACACAATGTAATCCCGATGTGTAGGCCTTCTTAATGTATACAAACTATTATAATTATTTCCGGTTTCGGGATATGTGCACTAAAATATTTGCAAAAATAATGTCCAGCATTCACACTGTTTTGTCATCGAAATTAACATATTGAATGTTTTAAAGACTTCCGAATTGAGGTGAAACGACATTACGCAATAAAGACAAACTATTATGTCTATTGACTGTTTTAGTGTGATTGCGCTTATATTATGAGCTCGATTTAAACCGATCATTGTCTTTGATACGCGTTGATACAACAGGGACGAGGTATTGAAAACGTTATTCGTGTCAAATAAGGTTCCTTAAGGCGATAATACCTGATTAAGTTTAAGTTGACCAAGTGTTCGTCAAAAGTATACAGACGGGAGAAAGAAAGTTGTCGAACTGTAAGTACGTTTGCATAGAAATAATTTAATTTTAACCGGTTGCTAAACATAATAGCTGAAACAGTTCGGACATACTCAACAATATCGTCAACTGTTTATGAATACAATATTTACACAGCAATACAAAGAAATGTGTATTTTTACTGGCACTTGTGAAAATATTTAGGATCTCCCTTTAAATGTTCATTATAACATGTGTTATTACCCGAAAACAATAGTACCCTTTATTTCTTCAAAGTTCCTTATTTCTCTTTATTTCTATTGTTTATTTAAAACGAATTTCGCTTCCAGTTGACATTATTAAATGTTCAATGCACGTGTAGACCTCGGTGCCTGGTTTCTATGAGATGATGAAAACGAGACTTGACACCAAAGTCTGGCTAGTCGCGTCACAACACAAGAGTGTGCTGTTATTTAAAGTACTTCACTCATACCAGCCACGTTGTTATATCATACATATATTGAATTTATAGCTATTTAAAACAAGAAACCGTCGGAGACGGGTGATGCTCCCCAAAGTTTTTTTGTCACAATATTGCACTATATATTCAGATAAAAGGAAACGTCTTGAGGGCACAGTGGTTGGGGGACAAGAATTTTTTAATAGAAAATTTCAAAGGGCCATAACTCTGTGAAAAACCATCCGACCAGAACCCGCTGATAATATGCACATCTCCTCTTGGTAGTGAAGCTCCCCATAAAGTTTCATTGCATTCCAGTCATTAGTTGCTGAGAAATAGCCCGGACAAGAATTGCACTATATGTACAGTTAATGGAAAATTTCAAAGGGCCATAACTCTGTGAAAAATCATCCGACCAGAACCCGCTGATAATATGGACATCTCCTCTTGGTAGTGAAGCTTCCCATAAAGTTTCATTGACTTTCGATCATTAGTGGTTGAGAAATAGCCCTGGACAAGAATTGCACTATATGAACAGTTAATGGAAAATTTCAAAGGGCCATAACTCTGTGAAAAATCATCCGACCAGAACCCGCTGATAATATGAACATCTCCTCTTGGTAGTGAAGATTCCCATAAAGTTTCATTGAATTCCGGTCATTAGTAGCTGAGAAATAGCCCAGACAAAAATTGCACTATATGTACAGTTTATGGAAAATTTCAAAGGGCCATAACTCTGTGAAAAATCATCCGACCAGAACCCGCTGATAATATGCACATCTCCTCTTGGTAGTGAAGCTTCCCATAAATTGTCATTGAATTCCGGTCATTAGTTGCTGAGAAATAGCCTGGGCATAAATTGTGCACGGACGGACACACGGACGCACGGACACACAGACACACGGACGGGAAGACGAAGCGGCGACTATATGCTCCCCCCCCCCAAAAAAAAATTTTGGGGGAGCATAAATTTAATGGTGTTATCTTCCAACAACAGTAAAAGCGAATTTGAAATGTGCGTCTAACGTTGTTATGTATTTATTACGTAATTTACTTGACGTCAATCGATGTGTCATAGCTTTGTTTCACCAAAGTTTCGTCTAGAGTCCAGACACGCCTCTCAATTGTAATCTGTGTTTAGACAATCCTATCTCAACACATTTGCCACTGAGTTTCACTAAATCCCGACCAGAGCAATACCAAGTTGAAGAACAATGTTGACATGGCTCCAATTTGGGACGATACATATTCATTTAATTATTGTTCAATGATAGCCATAATCGTACTGAAATTCAAATACATACCATTCGTAACAATTATTACGTTTCTATTATTTACTTTATTCCAATACATGTATGTGCTTATGTATTTGTATGTTTATTAATTTACCTTTACATAGTTGACTTCAATGGTTTAAAATCCTGGGCTCAGTGAGTTTCATGACTGTCCTTTGAAATAGTCGACTGGATTAGTTTGAGATAATGGGCTCGGTGAAGTTCATAAATGTACATTTACTTAGTTGACGTGATTTGTTAAAGAATAGTTGGCGTAAATGAAATACAATCTTCCACACAATAAAGTTCAGTAGTGTACCTTTAAAGTTTAGGTGATTGGTGAATTACCTTTGGATGATTGGCTTGATTAGTTTACGATATTGGACTAAGTGAAGTACATTTAATTTCCTGTTTAAAAATCGTTGTGAGAATGTGTCCCTAGTTTATCCAGTGTTATGTATGCACTTGTTGCACTATATTAACATGTATAATATATCGTGTATTTTACGAGATTACTACAAGACAATCGTGTATTGTGCCCTATTAAATATGTGATGTGAAATCCAAGCAGACAGAAATAAAATGGTGACTGCTTTCAAGAAATCATCTGTACATAATTTATATCAAAATTGTGTTAATTGTTATCTTATTGTGGACGCACATTTGAGCATATCGTACAATTCTCTTATACAAAGCGTCTCGATCACTTTGTTTACATTCAAAATGCACATGCAGATGACGTCACACGCAAACGCTCCATGTATGTTGTGTCACTAACATCACAACGCTTGAAAAAAAAATACAGACACAACAATAATGATGACAAAACCAGAATAATTTCATTTCAACATCTTACTTTAACTGAAATAATCCAAATGTATCCCTATTACTTTCTATGTTTTGGTACTCTTCATTAAACTTCCACATTAATAGCAAAGTGAGGCAGACGACTGCGCTAGTGTTAACATACCATTTTCATGTATTTGATTTATTTTTAATGAAAATACTTTTACTTTTTCCAGATTCTCAGCAATGTTGCATGACACAATCTAAGATAAAAAATGTGCGCGCACATCGCGAAGATAGGTGACATGACAATATACACATCTTCAGCGGGTATAACCCGTCTCCATTGGATGATAATTTTATGAAATCTTTTACGTGTAACAAATATGGCGAAATTTATTTGAACAAATGGCAAACGTTTGTGTTTTTGCTATTCTAGAGTACTTTTTTGTGACCATGCTGCTCAAAAGAAGAATGAAGATAAAACAGAAACTTGTTAAATTGTAAATATAAGTTATAAAAAAGATTAATTGCTGTTTCAGTTTGTATACATTTGTTCAGTAAATCAAATATTTGAAGATTTGTAGGCCTATCGCCTTTTGTAATCGAGCAACCTCCGCTCAGAGATTTGACTGGAACCAGCATAGCTGGATCAAATCCCTGCCTTCATTACCAATCACGTGTTGATAGCCTAGCCACGTGGTACAATAATTTTACAGTTGTTGCTTTTCCTTTTTTTAATTTATGTAATTAATTTATATATTATGAACCTAATTTTATTCACTTAATTTGTCAAATGATAAACGAAAATGATACTACTTTTCATAATATGATACTTTAACCAAAAAATAAGATCCAACCAAATCTGGTAATGTTTTCTTGTGATGGCAGAAATTGTATGTGAGAGAAAAAACGACAACTCTGCGTGGACATTGTCAATCGAGTGCTCTTCGTATTCGAATGTGATGTGTCGATAACGCGCGTAGTGTATATTATTGAGGGTGTGTATGGAACTAATCGCTTTTGCGTGAATAACACTCTGTAAATAACAATTTTGACATGGATTGAGCGGGAATTCAATAACTCTTTGAAGGCAAATAACTGCATTAATTGCATAAATTTAAAAAGCAATCGTGTTTCTATAACCGATCGATACACGGTAGTCGGAGGATATATATCTTCATACTTAGAAACCAATTAACTCATCAAACGTAGCCAAAGATGAACTTGAAATATTACAGAAACAACATATCGAATTCATAAAAATAACACGTGATTGGTATTAGTACTAAACTTAACAAAAGTAATAGTTGATGGTATTTTTGGAAATATTCTTGCATGGAAAAATGTACTGACACACAGATCACCTGTCACGACAGTAATTTGACGCCGAAAGAATAATACGTGTGATTATAAGAAACTGTCGGGCATGTACAAATATTCGGAAATACAGAACACCTGTCAGTCATAATGTGTTCTTAAAGCGAGTGTTTCAGAAGAATGGATTATTTATATGAATTCAACCTCTTGAGATTTTACTTAAACAGACATACACGACGTTAAGATCACTAACACATTGACATGCTTTAATCAGCTAAAGACTTTTGTATACATTCGTACACGTACGGATAACGCAAATGCGCCAAACATGTCTAAACAATATTTAAGAAAACACGAGCGTCAAGCTTATTAAACAATGGCGTTTTTCTTGGATATGATTATTTAGTTTAAACATATTTACTTTAGATCGTTTGCATAGAAATCCTAAGGCTTATTTGAAACTCTCGAGTCCGCTTCCTGGGACTAGAACCAGTCTGTGGGGTAAATCTAATAACGCTCTCGCAGTGGGGAGCGGACCCGCTACTACCCGATCGCTAGACGGTCACCATATCCACTACACCACTGCGACCGTATAATTTTGCGATTATTTAACAGATTAACAGAAAATAATACAAGTTTTTTGTCAGCGCCTTATGGGTAAATATGAGTTTGGTGACGTAGTATAAAATATAATGACGGGTTATCAATTTCATAAGTTGTTTAAGCAATCGTCCGGTTTAACACAAATATGCGACGGACCTAAACGCTAGGGCACCGACACAACTAATGGTTAAAATAAGCAAACGTGAACATGCATTAGAAATAAGCTTTTCGCTCATTACAACATGTTATCATTGTTTAAGAACACTAGAATTATATATTTTTCCGATATTTATTATTTGTCGAGTTGATAAAACAAAATTAACACAACTCATAATGTAATATGTTATTTGATTAAGTACGTAGCAATTGTAAATTATTACACCATACTTTCAGCAACAATTACAGGCGGGGTTATTTAAGGCAAGTGACCGATTGCCTTTAAAGAACTGGACATTAAATGAATACGCAATAAAACTACACACAAACTAAAGTAATGGACTCAGTTTTAAAAGAATGTAATAGTACTAATGGCGCAGCGGTTTTGATGTATTAGAATCTCATATATGGAGTACTGAATTATATTGTCGAGTCAAATCTTTGTAAAGTGATCTAGTATTTCTAGGAAGAATGTGATTGATATATGTTCAGAATATGTTCTGCTCATAGTGCGTAATATTGTAATTATTTTAAAAGTTTGCATTTAATTAAAAAACTAATGAACAGCGGGCTTTGTTTTAGGCAACAAACATGTTTAATTTAGATAGAACCATGTCGGATGTATCCTTATCCGTAGGAATTATTACGCACAGTTGTATTGACCAAAGTTACGTTAAATCATATTCCATTAAAACTCAAATTACATACATATAGTATAATATATTTACAAATAATAACACCCTGCACTCAATAACCATTCAACAATGAGACGGCGACTCAAAAACGACATTGTATAACTAAATTGTATTTTCAACATTAATATTTATCTCGGTTGATTTAAAAGACCATACAGACTCAAAATCAACGAACATTGCGTACAATATTTCGAAAAATAAACTTTACACAATAAAAAATTAATGTTCCTTATGGCAATAGCCAAATTTGAACGCTAGATGTGGTCTGGTAAAATAGATTTAACACACCATACAACATGCTCTTGTGTTCTTTTTGTGGGACAATATATTCAACTTATGAATTAGATATCGTTGCGGGAAATTAAAATGGAATATATTGTGCCACCAAAAAATAAAAACAAACATTTTGCATCTCGTTAAATCTGTGGAACCGTACCACATCTAGCGTTTAAATTTTGGTTATTGCTATAAGGAACAATTTTACGAAATATGTTACGTTACGAAATATTCTGTTGATTTTGATTATGTATATTACTTTAATAATAACGCTCATAAATGCAACTTACAATGCCTTCGCCAGTCAGAACCATACAGTTACTAGAAATGGTGTTTCATTATTATTTTATACATGAACACAAGTAAGATTTTTTAAAACATGCATCTAAAATAAATCATAATATAAACATCACAGAAAAAAATATATAATACAAATATTTATCAGATATACTAGCATACTAAAACAAGTACTACTGCTTGTAACAACAATTCGAGTTTGCAAAAAAAAACACTCTTGATCGATTCCCATGACCATCACGACATAGGCCAGCAGTGACGAGCACTGGTTAGTATCAGCCCCGTAGTGACCTGACCTCTGTCGAGACTTGCCATTGTGTACAATCTCAGCGTAAACAAATTGGGTATATTGGGCGCAATAATGTACGGCAAATTGGTATAGACCGGCAACAGAGGCGGTGAACTTTCCTGTTCCTTGATCATAGCCATGTACCTTCGTTGACTTCCACTCGTGAAAACACTACATCTTGAGCACCGCTTACAGTGATAGAGGAGGTGAGCTGGGCACGAAACCGTATTGTGGGGGCTTCAGATCTCCTGGAATAACAACGCTTACAATGTGCAGTGTTTATTTTGTTGGAATCGTTTCATATCAATATCAGTTCATAGGCGCTTTGATTTTAACGTTTTACTAGTATGCATTTCACATTCTCGATACCTGTGTGCCTTTTATGAAGCTGTATTGGCCCGTTTGTGAATTACAGGTAACGACTAGTCATTCAGGTGTGTGTTTTTAAGTTAAATATTTAGTTTATTCATTATTGTTTGGTCGACGAAACCCTGTATCGCTAAGTCATACCGTTGGAGAATGTTATGTTTAGATTTGAATTAAAGAATAATTTGTATTTGTATGTTAAAATTATATAGTGGATATGATTCTATGCGAATCTCTGTTGCAAAGCAGCATAATGTGCGAAATATTGCTGAACCAATGTGAATTGTGATTTAAATCATACACACGAGACTTATATAGTACAAACAATATCATCAACAAAGCATCAACCGTTGAGAATCTAAAGTTCAAGTTATAAATACATAGCCCAATACAAAAGTACCCTTATACTTATGCAAGACATGGTGTTGTAAAATGCTGAAAGTATGCCTTTCAATTTTACCTTTAAAGTGCTCCACTCTGTCCTCCATTTCTTTAATCGAACGCCCTGATTGAGTCATGATGTGAGACAGAGATTAGACACGTTTGTCAATGATGTTTTAATGGTATCGTCCAATGTTGCTTCCATTGAAATCTGCTTACGTTCAATTAATTCAATAGCATTGTTGACGTTTTCGTTTTCATTTTGAAGCTCCCTCAATGCATGCACAACTTTTGTATTAGTTTCCTTTATGTCTTTGAGCGTTTGTTCCAATACAAGCTCATTGCAGAGAACTCGCTCCAACAATATCTCTTCATAATGATATCTCGAGCATACAGGACATGCGGGCTCCGCTGCAAGTGCTGTAACAGCGAGATTCAGTACATAAACCACACATTTCGTTTCTGTTTTCATTTTAGATCCGACAGGTTTTATATTTTCAATAGTTGTTTGTCTTTACGCGGTGCCGTCGAGACCATGTGAAACACACGAATAGCGCACACAAATTATCGTTGGTAGTTATACGTGTAATGTTTCAACAAGGTCAATGAAATAAAATAAGTTCATTGAGTTTAAAAAGTCGCATCGTTTTGGTAAATTTGTTCGAGAGCAAATGAAATAACAAAGTCATCATACATTTTGCCAATTGTGTTTAAATATCTGAAGTTTGAAGACGTATAAAAAAGAAACTTACAATGTATTATGTTTTTGACTAATGAAACTCGGTAGACATCATCAGAAGAAAAACTTTCGTTATCATCCGCTACTATTAATTGCATCGACCAACTGTCTATACAATACAATACATGTAACGTCACATCACTGAACATGAAACACTTTGAAACTTAGGTCGCTATCTTGAAACGGTTAAAACAAAGCATTCTGAGCACAGCAATATTATTCAGTAATTTTGATATTATAATAAATGCTCGGTCTACAACAAGAAGCAAGTATCGAGGGTATACATTAAAGTTTTAACCTTCTACTTATTTTTTGTAATCTTGTTTATCTTTCCTAATCTTTGATGCAAAAAACAACGTATTATGTAGTTAACTAATTAATAATATTGTTAATAACACCATTATTTTCGTGTAGACTACATTCTTGTTCTTGCATCTGGAAACTAATTCCTCCAATTGCGTGTCCTAAGCCAGGATCGGGTAATCAGAATTGTCACATGCGCACTGGCGCGTTATCTTTGTCATTTCAAGTTACCGAAATTGTGTATGTGAAAACAATTAATTAAAATGATATTTAAATAAGGCGTGGTTTTGCATTTAGAATTAATCACGTAAATCTATACGTAAAATACAAGTAGTTGAAATATTATTTCTCTCTTGTTTGTTCTATCCATTACAATTATGTAATGATATTAAAGCAGTTTGTAATATATGTTGTGTTAAGACGAAATTGAGTATACATAAATTGGCTCAATACAGTATTATGTGTGATAGGATCGTTTCTTGCCGGGAGAAGAACCTATTGATGTAATGATATGCAAGATTTTAACAGATTATCATTATATGCGTGGTTTATGACACGAATGCGTGTATGGCTAAATCTTGTCCTTTTGCATGTACTTAAATGCACGTGATGCTGCTTTAACCCATTTATGCCCAGTGGACTCTCCCATCCTTCAAAATTGGATCAATTTATTTCCAAAATTAGGGATGTCTGGTATATTTATTTCTATTTTAGAATATTTTTTACAGAATTTCGTTTAAGCAAACAGTGTAGACACTGATGAGACGCCGCATTATGCGGCGTCTCATCTGGGTCTACGCTGTTTGCAATGTCCTTTTTTCAGGACGATAGGCATAAATGGGTTAATATCTTCAATGTTAAATACCCAATGTTTTTACGAAGTTCCCGTATCAACTGGTGTTTGACGATTTATCACGGATTTACCTATATACCATATTGCATATCATATCCAGCAGTTTCGAAGAAAATGGGTCATGAAGCCAAAGTTAAATTTATATTTAAAAAAAACAAGCGATAACTCGAATAACAATGTTTTCGGAGATCATTGACGAACAGTTCTAATTTTTATAATCAGATCTGTCAATAATTAATGTATGTAGTTTTTCATTTTGGCTTATGTATGTCATATTCATATCTTTATTACAATTTCAACAATGTTTAACTTATTCAATCTTAATCGTAATGATGTAGTTATTATTCGTAACCAAATCACACGTTAATATATCACAAATACCGTAGGACAAAATGTCAAACTGTTAAGTTTGCAATATTAAGTCTAAATTACTTACTGTTTTAACGCTTACATACATAAAGCCTTCTGTCGCCTTGTAGATGTAAGGTGTTGTGAACTCGATTTAAAGCTTTCATTGTAATGAATTTGCGTCCATATGTATAACATTAATGCCTTAATAGTGCTTCTGAAGTGATATTGTTATTATACAGACCATTTTGTTATTAATGGAAATGTTAAGAGATTGCCGTTAACCGTGCATCAGAATCAGAAAATCGCGATTTTTTCGCGAAAAAAGACATTTTAGATTTGTTATTGCACGCGTATGATTCTGAACCTGGATATTAAGGATAAACAAAATATCGGGCACTTAAAGATAAATGAGTCGCAAAGAAAATAAATGAGGCCGCATCCCTATTTTATTTGCTTGAAAATATCACCACAAAAAGACTTCTGAAGACTGAATCCGGTCCTAAATAATAATCCAAACATTGCGTCAAAGTTTGCATGCATTGTTGCTTAATCCAATTATCTTGGAAACCATCGTTCTAGTAATCAAATATTCATGCCATTCTACACACCAACATCCGAGATGCCGTTGTCAACGAAGCGACTGTCCCTTACGATTGAGACGCAGCGATTATTTAAGGTGTTTACATATCGTTGACACAGATATTTCCAGTGTATGTTCTCCTTCTAAATCGCTTTCACCAATCTTTTGTTTAAGTCAAATTATAATACCACAAAGCCCACATATTTTAGGTTCTGGTAGCTTGACTTTAGTATTGGCATGTCATCAATTTCTACTCTGATTAAAACGGACACGATGTCATTAAACTATTGTTAAAATGTACTTGTCCCACAGGAAATGTTTCATTCAAAAGCTGTACATAATTGAAACCTTTCTGAATGACTATCGACACAATCAAACTTAAAAAGGTGAAATTATCGCCTGCTGAAATAATATACGATGGACTATTTCAGCGAAATAAAACCAATACAACATTATTTTTATGTTTTAATCCGTTAGTCACGTGTTAAATCCATCCTACAATAGTTAAACGAAACTCCTTTACTCAAATCTTTTACATTGTTTTGCCGATAGGTGGGAATTCCGTGCAAAGGATTTCATAAGAAAACCATTTGTCCGCTAAAGGATAGTTTTACTGAAATATTTATAAAACTCGCCCAGCATTGAGACTGCTTCGTTAACGAAATTGCCATATGCAATGTTTTCAAAATTTCCAAATAGAGGTGAAACGACCTCACGAAATAAACAAAAACCAATTGTCTCTAATGATCTTTTAAGTGTGAATGTGTTTCTGTCATGAAGTCGATTTTAAGCTTCCATTACCATTAATTTGCGTTTAGGACAATATGGATGAGCTATTCAAAACGTTATTCCAGACGCATACGTGTCCGTCAAGCGGCAATGTCTGATTAAGTGCAATGCTCCCAAACTGTCAATCAAAAGTCTATAGAATAAAATCGGAAGAAAGTTACTTGTCGCTGTCGTTCAGTAAGTGGAGTTGCATAGAAGTAGGTTTCCCACAATGCTGGTCATAAAAAAGCAAAACAATAAACGAAAACATTAACATCTCGCTATCTCGTTTGTCGACAAAAATCAACACATTATTCTGAAGATTCTAATAAAATACGACGAGTTGCGTAGGAATGCCGTGGATATTGTTCCTTAATAAAATCATGCGGCTTTTGGCTGTGAAAAATACATATTTGCAATTAAATATGAATTTTCTTAAACACCCTAAGTCTCGATGACAAAGTTGTCGTCCTATAAAAGTGTAACTTCCCTTGTATGTGGTGCACAACTCATCCACAGAACATATTCTCAATATAAGATTCTTTGAAAACTCCCATCGAAGACGTTTTATGTATGTACGACGGTTGCTCAATTTCAAAATTAATAAAAGGAATCCGTGTTTTTGTTGCTTTAGCAGTTGTGTAATATACTATACTTCAATGTACATGCAATTTGTCAATAATATTCAACATGCCTCAGAGAAAAATGAGTGAAACGATGAAGAGCATTGTGTAAGGCCGTTTGAGATGCATATGCAGTTACAGAAGCATTCAAAATGAAGTGAAAAATATGGGCCATGCTATTTCTTTGGGAAGTATACGGAATATTCGACATGACGCTACTTTACAGCGCAGTACAACGCCTAATGGTACTACAAATTAAACTTAAAGTAGACGGCCATATAAGGTCACACCTGACGTCGTATGCAAAATTCGTCGCTGGATCTCTAAAATCAATCCGCCGACCAAGAGAAAAATGGCATTGGACACAGGGATGTCTAAGGGAATAGTATACTACATCATCAGGAATGTTTTGAAAGCAAAACTACAGAAGAAGTGCAAGGTTCTTCAGCTCAGCATGGCACAGATTCAGACGCACAGGGCCATGTCTTTAAAGCTATATTTAAAGCTTAAAGGGCCGTCAGCCGCGATTGACGAAAAAATAACAGTTATAAAATATCGTATTTTTTACAATTATTAGTTTATATATTGATTTAAATATCACGACTGGTATATTACATTACTTGAAAAAAGTTCATATTTTCAGTATATTCGGTAATAAAATTTCGCGATGTGTAATCGAAAGTACATCGCGAAAAAGTGACATAACGATATACACACTATAAATAACGCAAATAGATAGATCATTTTATGCATAAAATATATTCAATTCGCAAAGCATGCACAATTTGCATTCCTGGGTTAACCACGTGACGATGATGATCAATCTACTTGCGTTATTTATAGTTAACTGGTAGTTACCTGGTACCTGTACCCAGTAAAATTTATTACCGAATTTACTGAAAATATGAAAACTTAAAAACTTTTTCAAGTGATGTTATATACCAGTCGTGATACTTTAATCAATATAGACTAATAATTGTAACAAAATACGTTGTTCAAGAACTTTCTGTTTTCGTCAATCGCGATTGACGGTCCCTTTAAATTGGGCAAGTGGAGTGATTTAGTTACATCTGACGAGTCGATGGTTCATCTTGGTGGACGTTATGGATGAAGAAGTGTATGTTATGTCAGAATGGGAGAAAACTTTGGTGATAAACTGAAGTTTGTAAAACGTGATGCGTTTGCCCGTGGCTTCAGGGCATGGGCTGCTGTATCGTCCAGAGGTAAACCCGAGGATCAGAATAATTCCCAAAGGGACCAAGGTAAACTCAGAATATTATATCAATAAATGTATGAAACCATTTATACGAAATGATGTCCCGAGACTCTTTCCGGGGCATAAACGCGTCATGACGTTCCATCAGGACAGTGCATCTAGCCACACTTCCAAACACAAAGTGAACTTTCTAAAAGATCAAACTTTCTTAAAGATCAAACATTAAGTTCATCACACCCGAAAATGGATGCCAAAGTCTCCAGATGCGGCCCAAATGGATTTGGTATATGGGGAACACTAAAACGACGCTTACAGAAACGACAAGTCAATTCACTTTCTGGTCTCAAAAGAGCTCCTAAGGACGAATGGCGCAACTTGGAACAAACTACCATCAACAAGACTTTGAAATCGTGGCCAAAGCATTGCAGGGTTATTTACATTTGCAATGGATCTCATTTCGAGCATGTGCTGCTATAAAATGTATTAAGATTATACATTATTCATGTTTTTTGTTTTGTTCATCATGCACTTGGGCAACTCTCTTAGTATAATACCATAAACAACGAATTTGTTAAGCTTTGTTTTGTTTTAATTCTCACTATACCTTTAATGCAATTTATGCCTATTTTGCTCTAAACAGTAATGTTGTAAGTGTTTTTCCCGCTCACAAGAAAAATACATCTGTTTCAAAAAGCAGTAATAGTAATACAATGTCTCAGAAGGAATAATGTGTCAAAATGGACATGTGTGAAATGGCTACTTCAGCACTGAGATTTAAAATTCTTCTTTTGAAAATGGTATATTTTTGTTGTGTCATGAGTGGTCCGGTACATATGAAAGTATCTGTTCTTTATGTTACACTAATAGGTTCGTATACAAACATTTATAGTCCCAAGCATAAAGAAAAACAGTGAGACAAACAAATATTTATATACATATATGTAGGTTTTAAATGGTTCTTATGTAATTACAAAGTGTTGCAAACGATGAAAACAAATATATATATATATATATATATATATATATATATATATATATATATATATATATATATATATATTAATAATATAACTTTTGAAAGTATCTGAAACGCTGTATCAATTAAATTTAATTTGCAAACGCTACAGCAACACGCTGAAGTGATGCGCATTTTCCTAAATCAAACTCATGTCTAATACTAAAATACGAATACTTTAGAATTGAAGGATTGAACTATGAATGCTTGATGCAGCGTATTCCACGTAAAACACTAAATGCTATTGTATTGCCTCTAATTTTAAATGGATACTCTGACACCACACGTTAACTGTCCTTTTCACTCAAGCAACCTGATAATATAGAACATATTTAGATTGTACAGAAAGTGTGAACATATCATAAATAGCAAGTATATACATGTTGGTCATATTCTAACACATATTTTTGAATCGTTAACATAAGCATCACAAACAGGATGTTCTTGAGTCCATATATTGGAACTCGATTGTCAACATATATAAATGTTTTCGTATTATTATACACCCCCTTACTCAATAAATATACTTTAATACTTCATAAACAAATAAAGATTTTACACTCAAAATATGGCATACCTTACCCTTTCCGTTCGAGTATCTGATATCTGGCTGTTTTACAGTTTTTTTTATTAGTTTGTCTGCCATAAACAAAATACAAAAATATAAAAAAACATACTTTTTTCATATATTTTGCAAAATATGTCTTGCTTTCATAAATGATTAGCATGAAGGTCAATTGTCGCATGCTAATGCAAACTAAATATATCTTACAGTTACTGTTGTTTTAACCAAACGAATTAATTCCTTCTTTTATCACGAGAAGTACGACTTGTGTTGATGGGAAAAAAGGCAATCAAGGTCGCAGTATGAAAATAGCAGTGCCACTTCAAGCCTGTTTTTATTGAAAATAGTCGAGCTGAGGTTTGGACGTTCTCAGACTAATTGGATAGTTTTCAGTTATCGTAAACTCATTTACGGTGAGCTGAGATCTGCTGTGCGTCCATCGTACGGAAGGGACAATGTTGTTGTCTTTTCAAGAAATTAGACAATCATAGCGTCATTTGATATGATGTCTGCCTTAACGCAAACCGTAGTGTACAGGGTTTGCTGAGAAGTACTGCAATTCTTACACTAATAGCCATCCCACAACCTATTGTGTTCAATGTGCCTATACATACATGCAAAAGATGCGTCAGGACACACACATTTTTATTATTTTAACTCCGTTTGATTGCTCTTTGTATATCATAATCAGTCCGTGAGTACAAAAACAAATTGAATGTATTCAATTAATTGAAACACATGTGTGAACAAATTGGATTTATATAAAAAGTATGCAATTAATATTTAAGTAATAAAAAGGCTTACCATACCTCTTTCCTTACTGCAATCAACGAAACTAACCATTTTTCAAAATTGACAACTTATATCGGGACGATATATTTTCTAAGCTTATCATACAACGGTTTCAACATGTATTAGAATGCCAATACATTTGATGGAAGTTTGGTCTATGTTTATTGTCGTAGGAATAAATCAAACAATTAATTGCTTGTATACATTTGGGTAGAAATAAAAGGAATTGAATTCATTTCATGCGTGTATTTATCTTAGATTGTACTAGACGTGCGTCCCGATCAAATGCAAATGTCTTAAATAAAGCGTTATGTTGCTAATTGGAATATGTTCAAAAAAAGTTCATACAAGTGATAATGCTTGGTAAGTACTGAAACTGTTTCATTACTTGCAGCAGTCGCGCCCTGATAGATACCAAATATTTCAGGATTCTTCAATATTCTGGTTTTATGCAAGCATAACTCAAATAATCATTGCTACCAATTTGAAAATTGAATTTCGAAATTATAACATAATAAAAATACAACCCAACTTAATTATGTATGTGCTTAACACGTGAAAATACAATAACTTCCATTCGGTGCTGTTATGCACTGTGGCTGATGGCATATATAATATACGTTTTGCTGAATATTATTAAAACTCTAATGTACTAAACTTCCTACAAATAAAATAACCCCTAAGGACCAGCGTCCATCAAATTCAGGTTTTTTTATGCCGTATGTGTCCAGCAAAGCTCCAGATCAGCCTTAGAAATAAGGAAAGTGTGTCATCCTTTACCCGTTCGTCTCTTTTAACTAACTGCCTGCAGGTATTCAAACAACTGCATTAATAAACGTTTAAAGAAACTTGATTTCTCATGGGAAGATTTTCATATAACTGGACGTTGTGCTTAGATCAGTGTGCATTCAGTTATGGTACTTTGGAGGTTTCATAAATAAGAAGTCCAATATTTGAGCCCGCCTTTTTAGCGATTTCTCTATTTCGGCAGTTTGATAACCAATAAAAAACGCAAGTCGTTTATCAATTGGACTTTTTGTTTCTTTGTGCTGATGTCATTACACTACAAGTCACAGATAATTACATTCGAGTCTCCCCAGAACGTGTTGTATGCACTGAGTGTATCCTGGCAATGAAATCGACTCTGATCAGAAGTAAAGCATAAACAATTAATATTAGAAAGGCAAAATATATCAATATGACAAAAGACAAAACATTTATATATGTTATATAATATGCCGGTCTATTTAAGATATGACCTTAAGGTATAAAAATGCGATGTTTGATGACGAAAAATAGGTTTCCAAATGTCAACTAGAGTAAGGTCAAAGAATGTTCGTGTTTATGCAGTAATTACTTGACCGCTGCGGTATGATTCGGTTTTTATCATGCAGCAGATTTAAAGCTGCCATTGACATTGATTTGCGTTCCTATAAAATGATGATGTCTAACAATCTTAAAATGTGTCCATCTACCGACAATATCTGATCGATTGAAAAGTTCACAGGTGTTCGTAGAAAAAATGAGAGAGAAAGTTATCTTAGATACTGTTGCTCAAGCATTGTAATATGTGATTTAAAATATATTGGTTACTTAAACGTCCCAGATGGTGAGGAAACAGTTAATGAGGCACAACCTGGTTTGAAATCCCAATACAAGTATACTCATCCAATAGAGTCAATTCAGCATCAATTAATAGTATGATAGTAACAAAAAATCTTATCGGATAACCGTCTAATTGGGGAAAGCTTTCTTAATATAGACTTAAAATGTTCAGTGTGTTATTGGACAATTGTTATTTTGGGCCAAAATAGTATAGTCATAAAGCTTATTGAAACAGAAGATAATACGTACCTTATAAGAATTAATAAATGGCTAGACATCGTCACTGACTTAAAAGTCTGCATATTGGTACTAATACACTATACAGGCTTACCATAAATTCTCCCTCATAACCATTGCTCTCAGCTGACTGAGAAATAGTTGCGCAGGATTTTAATAAATAAGTTATTTTATTTCATAATTACATTGCAATAAACTCTAGTTAATGTGTATTATTCTTTGTTTCTTTTTATGTTGTTTTAACAATTTACAGGAAACAATTCATTTTACATTTAGTAAATGGTGTAAACAAACAAATCTCTCCTGACGTGAATAGTGAATATTTAACGGAACCGGATTATTCAATTATACGCACTACATTGTCTTGAGCAGACATTAAAGATGAGCATGGGACAATTTGTACTTAACAACATCATGCTATAATTACCAGTTTAACATGCCATAACGTGAGGTGGTCTTCACGTGTAACACTAGCAGGGTAATTGATGTCAGTTAGATATGCCACAATTTCTTTTCATTGGACTCTAATTTTGATTGAAGCACCTTTTGTCTTGGTGATAACTGATAGTTCTTGTTATAGAATTCAAGACATAGAACAATTATACAGGTAATTTGTTTTACTATGTATTAATTTACATTTTATTCTGCTTTACTTTTGGCGGTTAGTGACAAGCCAAATATCAAAAAAACGAATCATTCTGGATAGATAAATATATTTTTATCTGGTAAAATAAACCTTCAACAACGAACAAAATTAACTCAAAGTTTCTTATATAATGCGTAGACTGTCGCTTTTGGGTGAAACAGAGAATGGTTTGATGGGCCTTAAATACAATGTTATTTATATATATTTGAACAAAAATGTGCTATTTATCCTGACTGTGAAGAAGTAGCTTTAACTTACCCTGCAACAACAATCAACGAAAGCATGTCTCTCTATCTCTTCCGCAGATTATCAGATTATTGTGCCTGTCCACGTCCTGATGCGTCGTTTAATAATAAACGAAACGTTACGTCAATTTCCGTTGGCAATATTACTGTATCCAATATAGCGGCTACCGGCGCTGATGCCTGTAAAGAGCCCATCAAATATTCATGTCCTTCAACATTCCAAGATGCAGGGCTGTAAACGAACGAAACGGTCATCGATTGAATGTATAGCAGAGTGATCGACCCGACGGATGTAAGTACTGCAGGTGCATACGTGTTACATGCGTCGCTATTTGCCACTATTTAAACCAGACCACGCTTTCACCAATCCATTCTGAGACTTAAGATTCAAGAATAGTCTAAGATGCATGACAAATAATTAAGATGTTTCTTATAAACAGGCTCATATACGTTGAAGAGATGGTGCTTATATCATAATATATTGTTCTTCACGAAGAATTATATCGATATATGTGTTAACCACAATACTAGACTTGACGGTCAAGCATGTGTAGTACATAAGAAATTAAACAATATTCGACTTAAGTCTTAAAATTTGACAATTGACAATCTTAAAAAACAATATTTGGTAATTAACTAGTTTTTAAAATTCCTTTAAAGAACTCCGTTAACAATAGTGGTAGAATAATATGAGGATTTAAAAGTATATAGACATAATTGTAAATAAAATATTTATTTGCATACACAATACAAAATTTGTGTTTGCGAACACATTCACAAATTGTAAATAAGCAAGCAATAATTATCTCTCTACTGTATAAACAGTATTATCAACAACAGTTCGAGAATAAAGCTTTCAACATATTGAACGTGTCGAACCACATATCACCCACATCCATTCCCTAAGTGTGAAGGAGGGTAGAGCTCTTAATGGACTTATGTAGAGTAAGAGCCAGCGAGACGTTTGATGATTTACTTTATATTCCCCGTCTATCTATAAGTACGCAAAACAGACAAGTAACATACAACTTTCGCCTTTACTGTGATTTACACACTTGCATTGATGACATTCTTGACAGTTATTGAGAAGTGCGTGCTTTTTATTGGAAACTAATATGTTTACGATTTCAATACATTTTCAAGGAATTTTGGGAAGACGCTTTTAGATGTTGATGCCATATAAAATTCCGGACTGATTCCTAGTTTATGGCGTCTAAATTACAACAGTTTACTTATTTCATTTAAATATAGTATATTTATAATTTAATATCTGAAGGACTTCTGAAAAACTAGATCACAGCAATGAAAATATTTGATGACCCAACATACACTTTGCAAGCAAGTAGAACACAAGTAGAAATATCTAAGTCTATAACAAATGATACCTTAAACAGTTTGCAGATTGACGTTTATGCGACAAGTTTGTATTTTTTGTTTCATTTAACGACCAATTTCTTTTTCATAACGTGTTCCTCATTTTGTTGTACAACTGACATGTTCATTTGTAAAACCTAGTTTTAATAGAATATGTTAGTCTTTAAATATATCGCGATGACAATCAAATTGTTATTGTGCGTATAAAGGAATCTTAAATAGAGTGTGATTAATACATATAAATTAAAAACAGAATTCTGATATATATCTGCTGACTTAACCAAACACCACATGTTATGTTAATTACACCAGTATCTTTTTAAAAGTCATGTTTCGTGTCAATATCTACAAAAACATGTTAGTGTATAATAGGTCAGAAATATTTCCATGGAGAAAAACTCAATGAACAACCAGCGTGCCTTATTTAAGCTAAATCACCGCTTGCCTTTTTGCCACGAGTAAATAAAACAGCAACACCGCGTTACATAAAAAAATGATTCATGACACGGACATAACAATGGCGTTAGAACCTCGCGGTACGTCGTATCATGCATGTCGCGGATGGGGAATACGACTGCAATTTACGATGCAAATCGTATGATTTTCCAAGAATCATAACTGACTAGCGAACGTAGATAAAGTAACTGCGTGATTTGCGTCTAGACGGGCCTATAACTTGCACACAAGACCATTTGAACTCATCTGAGGTATCGTCCCTTTGCTATAATCTCCTACGCGATAAAAATATAACCGTATCACACGATCAAGTTCAAAATCATCCGATGAAATTAACTAATATAAATAACTCGTAAGAACAACAGTCTGTATTAAAAGAAGAGGGTGTTTGCTTTGCGAAACAGAATGGCAGCTATGTTTAAAACTGTTGTGAGAGCCTATAAGCCAGGTAATATAAACAAGATAACAAAGGTCAAGGTCACCCTTCAAAGTAAAAGGTCAAATATATGGGTGGCATAGTGTTTCACAAACACATCTTGTTCTAATAAAAAACACACGCGACGAAAATGTGCGGAAGAGGTCAACCTCCAGAAAAGAATGTAAGTCATGTAAACATAATAGAAACCATAACATAACAAATTTCACTTTATCATAACTATAAATGTGCATTGGCACCACCTCTTAATCTAAGCGCCACCTCCTTGGCATTGGCTCCATCTCTTTTTGAAAAATGCCAATTTGATTGGCTAGAAGCAAAAAACATATAAAACCTAATCACCCTGTAAATTATCCGTTAAATTTCAAAACATCCGCGCCTGAGCGCCACCTCGGAAATAGCATTGTCTCATTTATTAATGCATCTCAAAAAGAGGTGGCGCGCGTGATTAACGGCCGTGAAAGTACCATAATTGAATGCACAATCATCTAAGCAAAACGCACAGGAACATGCAAATGTGCCTTTAAAATTTAAGCCTCCTTTAAATGGACTGTCAACCACGACGAAGAAGAAAAGAAAAGTTTTAAAATACCGTATTTTTTACATTTATTAGTTTATATTGATTGAAATATCACGACTGGTATATTACTTTACTTAAAAAAAAGTTGTTAGGTTTTCATATTTTCAGTATAGTTGGTAATTTTTTTTACTGGGTATGTCTGCCAGTTCACTATCAATAACGCCAGTAGATTGATCATCATCGTCACGTGGTAAACCCATGAATGCAATTTGTGCATGCGTAGTGAATTGTATATATTTTATATATAAAATGATCAATCTACTTGCGTTATATATATATATATATAGCTATGTCACCTATTTTCGCGATGTAAGTTCGAATTCACATCGCGAAATTGTATTACCGAATATACTGATAAATATGGACTTTTTTTCAAGTTATGTAATATACTCATCGTTATATTTAAATCAATATAAACTAACAATTGTAAAAAAAATACGTTTTTTTTTATAACTTTTCTTTTTTTCGTCATTCGTAGTTGACAGTCCCTTTAAATATACGTATAATAAATGTCTAGTTAGAAAGGACAAAATGGTAAAGGTTGAAGGGTAAAGGATGGCACACTTTTGCAAGTTCGCAGGCTGATCTTGAGGTATACTGGCTACATACGGCTTATGACCCAGTTTTGATGGACACGGGTCCTTTAGTGAAATTACCGTTAAGAAATCCAAATGGAAAGTAATAACATAAATGGTCGAGAATCGATTTACCCGTCACTCAAATCCTTCATTATCTGTGGGTGTTATACATTTAATACTAATTTCAATTTTCAATTTGGTATAATTGATTATTTGATTTATGAATGAATCAAATAAGAAAAGTGAAGAATACTGAAACATTTTGGATCTATTACTACGGCGCTACAGCTGCAAGAAATGGAACAGTTTCAGCACTTTTAAATGTTTGGTGGCCGAGCCCTATCCCTCTTTACGTCGTGAACATGTATTAAGAAGCATCACATCATTTAAGTTAAGCTGGGTTCCCACTGCCGATCAGATCAACTCGATCAAGCCCGACCAAGCGGTTGGGTACTGGTCTTGTGCGGTCGGCATGAGTGGTCGGGGTAGGTCGGGTAGGTCGTTATTGGTCGGGCTTCCTACCCGAGAAGCGGTCGAGTAGGAAATGGATTGAGAAGCGCTCGGGAAGTGGTCGTGTATAAGTCGAGTAGAAGATCGAGTTTATCGTGTAGCAATCGTGTGGCGATCGGTTTGACATCTTTTACACGATCTGTACCCGATCTGTACCCAATCCGCTCGATCTCTACCCGAGTTATTTTAGATCGCAACACGATCCACTCGACCTCTTTTCGATTTGATGTACAGATTAACTACACTGCTACCCGTAGGCTACTCGACCGTACACGATCACTTCCCGATTGCTATTCGACCATTAACGAGCTCTGTACCCGATCCGCTCGACCTCTACCCGAGTTATTTTACATCGCTTTGTACGCCTGTAGTACGACCATAACGATCTGGTCGTGTGAGAATCTGGTGGCGATCGAGCTGAGGTCCACTTGGTCGTGCTGTGATCGTATAGGGCTCGCGTATAGGGCCAGATGATCGAGCGGAAATCAGAAAGATGGTTGAGTGGACGTCGTGAATGAGTCGTGTGGGGGTCATGTGTTAGGTCGAGAAGAAATCGTGTATACCCTTTTTAGTCGAGCTTGGTCGGGTTTGGTCGGGAAATTTCGGTGATCGGGATGATCGAGTTGATCGGATCGGCAGTGGGAACCCACCTCCAAGCGTTGATCCCATTTAGTTATGCACAGACCAGCGACAGCGTGTTGCAGGATCTGTATATTTGATGGAACTTATATTGGTTCACAGTTTCCGAACAGTTAGTAGCTTGATTAAATTACGTAACATTATCGCCGTACTTTAAAGCACAATGTTATAATTCAACATCGCCGTCAGTCTGTGGCAGAAAACATGTTGGGGTGATTTTTGAATACCAATGAGATGGCTGTATATATTGCGAGGCATGTTAAACTTGCTTAGAATTCGTAATTACCACAATACCAATGTATAATGTTAACTTCTGCGATTTATTGTCCCGGAAGCGGGCTACCATGTTTTCTTTGTGTGGTTGAAGTTACAAGGTATATATTACTACTTTCATTCACATCCGACATATGATTTGTTTATAGAATATATCGTCACGATATAGGTTGTCAATTTTGAAAAGAAAGTTTCTTCCTTTTGAATGCAGTAAGGAATAAGCTATTGAACGCCATTATTTTATAACTTAAATATTAATTTCATACTTGTATATATACTTAATTTGTTCAGAAAAAGCGGAACGCATGATTCCGTATTGACGGACTGATTATAATTTACAACTGCTATGGAACGGAGTTTAAAAATACAATATATGTGAGTCATTCCTTATGCATCTTTTTGCGGATTTATTGGCCAATTGAACACAATAGTTTGTGGATATTTTTGTAAGTATAACACATATATAGTGTCTAAACCCTGAACACCAGGGAACGCTTTAACGCAGACACAATATCAAATCACGCTATAATTGTCTAATTTCTTGAAAACAACAACAACAACATTACCCCTTGCGTACGATGGACGCACTACAAATCTCAGCTTAAATGAGTTTACACTAACTGACAACTATCCAAGTCGTACTTCTCGGGCTAAAAGGACGAATAAATTCGTTAGGTTAAAACAACCGTAACTGTTAAAGCTAGTAAGCTTGCATGAACATGCGACAATTGACTTTCATGCATATATTTTATAAATGTAAAACATATTTTGCAGATATATGAATAAGTACGTTTTTATACATTTTAGTTTTGTTTATGGCAGACAAACGAATACAAAACAGTAAAACAGCCCGATATCAAAAACGTAAATGGCAAGGGTAATGTATGACCTCTTTTGAGTGTAAAACCTTTATTTGATTATGAAGTATTTCAGAATATTTATTGATTTACAAGATGCATTATAATATGAAAACATTTATATTTGTTAATAATTGAGTTCCAATGGTGGAACTAAAAAATTCCGTTTGTGACGCAACATTGTTTAGGGAATTGAGTCCCAGGGACATTGTGAAACTTCAATTACTAGTAACGCGAACACTTGTTGTCGATTCAAAAGTAGGTGTACGGACACGACCAAGCGTTATGCTCATACATGTATTTATGATATTTTCACACTTTCCGTACAGTCAAAAATGTTCTATATGATCATATCATATTAGTGTATCTTGAGTGAAAAGAATAGTTAACGTATAGTGTCGGAGCATCCGTTTTAAATCAGATTCAATAAAATAGTATTTCGTGTTTTACGTCCAATACGCTACACCCAGCATTAAGACTTCAATCCTTGAAACGCATTAGTTATTTGTAGTATTAGATATAATTATTATTCAGGAAATTGTCCAACACTTCAGCGTGTTGCTGTAGCGTTTTCAAAAACAAACAAAAAAACGTTTCATAATTAATATATATATATTTCATCGTTTATAACACTTTTCAATATATCAGAACAATGTTAAACCCACATGTATGTATATATATATATATATATATATATATATATATATATATATATATATATATATATATATATATATATATATATATATATATATATATTATCTTTTGTCTAATGTTCATTCTTTTTTCTTGGGGCTATACTTGTTGGTGAAGACGGACCAATTAGAATGACAAAAAGAACAGATACTTTCATATGAACCAGACCAATCATGACACAACAAAGATATAGCATGGTCGAAATCAGAATAGTAAATCTCATTGCTTAAGTAGCCATTTCACATAAAGTCATTTTAACCCATTTATGCCTAGTGGACTCTCCCATCCTTCTAAATTGGAACAATTTATTTCTTAAATTAGGGATGTTTAGTATATTTATTTCTATATTTAGAATATTTCATAAAGAAATTCCTTTAAGCAAACAGCGCAGACCCAGATGAGACGCCGCATCAGTCATTCAGAAAGGTTCCATTTAAATATATGTGAGCTTTTGATTGAAACATTTTCTGCGGGACAAGAACACTTAAAATATAATTGAATGTGATCTTGTTCGTTTTAATCTAGTAGAAATTGATGTCATACAAATACTGAAGTCAGCTTCCATAATCTAACAAATGTGTGCTTTGTAGTATTATAATTTGACTTAAAGCGAGATTATACGATTTTGTCAAATATTTATTAACTTATATAAAATGGGTAAAAAAACTTATTAAACATACATTTCAATATAAATTAAAATAAAAGTTAAGCAGAACATCTGTCGAAAAATGCGAAATAAGCCAGATATTTAAAATCGAAAATGTTTGTACTGTCGAATTCGCCAGCATGTAAATCATGCATGAACGATGTGAATCTAAATTTAGTTTAACGGTTCATTTAAAATTCCTGCAACGATATCTATTCATACACGAACACTAACTAAAAAGACGAATGCTTTGGTAATTGTAGGATAATATGTACGAAATATCTTCGTCATTATCGCCTCGGGCGATTATTTGTCTTTGTTGCATTTTATTAAATTCGTATTGAATGTATAATTTGTGTTGACTATTTTGTAGTATTGTAACATATTTTATCTATATATTACAATTTAACACATATAAAAAATCGTATAATCTCGCTTTAAACAAAAGATTGGTGAAAAGCGATTTAGAAGGAGAACCTTAACTAGAAATATTTGTGTCAAAAATGTATGAACAATCCGTATAATCGTTAGGTTTCAATATGAAGTCCGGTCGCTTCGTTGACAACGGAAACTCGGAAGTTGGAGTGTTAAATGGTATGAATATTTGATTGCAAGAACGATTGTTTCTCATACTATTAGATTTAGCAACAATATCCGCAAAACTTGGACGTAATGTTTTGAATTTTATTTAACAGCGCCTGCAGTTTTCAGACGTCTTGATGTGGTGATTTTTTAAGCAAATGAGATAGCGAAATTGTTTCATTTTATTTGCGACGTATTGGTATTAAGGAGCCCAC
Organism: Dreissena polymorpha; assembly: GCF_020536995.1. Classification (NCBI taxonomy): domain Eukaryota; kingdom Metazoa; phylum Mollusca; class Bivalvia; order Myida; family Dreissenidae; genus Dreissena; species Dreissena polymorpha. Next base: position 33,450,694 of record NC_068360.1, read on the forward strand.
TTTTTCGTTTATCATGAATGTCCACGGTAAGAAGCGAACGTTTGCACTGACAATTCTAAAATGTATCTTTTTGCGATGACTCTTTCGATTATGATGCATCTTTCATCGGCATTTCTTTACACTTATTCATAAATATGATACTGGTCGGTATGGCAACACTGCTATTTCAGAAGCAACTTTAAGACATCACCGTTATATGTGTTCGCAAATCAGTTACAAAAAAAACGCTTTTAATCGAGTCCACAGGACCGAACATGCGTCTTGAGGGCAACAGGATATGTGTCTGTAAACGTTAAAAAAGTAAGTATTGAAGACTTATTATTGCAAACACGACTGTTTTACTGTACCCTCATTCGGTACTTGTGATATAAAACATGTACATAACGAATGATGTGGTTTCCAATATTAAAAACTTGTTCTGTGAAAACTTAGTTGAAATTATCTCCTACCTATTGTGCTATCATTACGATACTAATTAGATAAATTCCATAGATAAACGATTTATTACTTTTTATAAAAAAAATATCCGCCAGTGAGAACAAATAACACATGTACGAAAACAAAAAGAGCCCGGACTATTGTTTCTTTAAAAACATGTACATTATTGTTGTTTTTCCGACTTAATTTAACAAATACTTTATATAATAATACACCACTAATATGAAAATAAGTAAAGCGGCATAATTACATTATGAAAGTAAGTAAAGCGGCATAATTACATTACTTTTTATGTACGTTTTGAAATATCTATATCTTGTATAAATTTATTTTAAACGCATGTTTTAAACGGATAATTATGTATGGTAATGACGACAAGATATTTATCCTTCAGTGAAACTAACCTATTATATAATACTAAATAACTAGGACAAGTATATTGCAACAAGCATAATGAAAAAGTATGCACGTGCTTCGAATGATTCGAATGTTATATAAGTAACTGATTTTTCTTGAGCATTGCATTGGACTTTTATAGAAAGATGTTTGAGAGATAAAAAACACGAATACATGTTAGTATAAAAGGCTGGATGGGTACCATCATCTATACATTAAAGAAAATATGGGTATAATCAAGGCTCTTATTTTGTTGAATGCGAACGATATGCACCTAATGATTTATTGACTTTTATGTAACATAAAAGCATTTTTATTAAAGAGATATCAACAACAATACATCAACCGTTGAATTTTTTTATTAAAAACAACCAACCAGCATTACTAAAATAGTAATAATAATAGTTATAATCAGAGAACAGGAAAAAAATACTCACATAGTCGTGATTATTTATTTCTGTAATGGCTAAATCAGTTCACTAAAAGCAAATGCATACGTTTAGAAGCGTTTTCTCTTGCCATAAGTTCAAACATGACTAGATGTAGAACTTCATTTTGCACTTCAATAAACATAATTTTAAATAATGTTATCAGTATTCTTTTATACTTGAAGGAAACAAATACGACTTTAAATGATCACAACATTGTTTTCTTACACAAACGTGACGAGATTTAAAGGGTGATTTGTACTTTTTTTCAAGTACGAATATGTGTTTCATATATATTGAATGTCGCCTCTTTACCTTCAATATGGCAATTACCGGATTTTGTATTTTAGACCAAATAAATTTCTAACAAATTTCTCCGTTATATTTTTTTCACTTATATTTTATATTCCACAAGATTGATTCTTATTTTTTGTATTACCTGTTAACATAAACATATTCCATCTTTTCAGTTAATTATCATGGTTAACATAGTGTGCTAACATTTATAAAACAGTTGTGTCTCTGATAACAAGGCAGTAAAATAAGCTGTCGGAACCAACTTAAGCCAATGTGGATATTACTCGCCACTTTTGAAGAAAGTCTAATATTGCGACTATGGCACTATGCAATGAGATTCCTGGTTTATATTACCTGACTTATAGGCTGTCACAACAGTTTTAAACATAGCTGCCATTTTGGCGTCTGTATCACAAAGTAAAGACCCTCTTCTTTTAATACAGACGGTGGTTCTTACGAGTTATTTATATTAGTTAATTTCATCGGATGGCTTTGAACTTGATCGTGTGATACGGTTTGTTTCGCGTAGGAGATTATAGCAAAGGGACGATACCTCCGATGAGTTCAAATGGTCTTGTATGCAAGTTATAGGCCCGTCTAGACGCAAATTACGCAGTTACTTTATCTACGTTCGCTAGTCAGTGATGATTCTTGGAAAATCATACGATTTGCATCGTACATTTGCAATCGTATTCCTGGTCAGCGACATGCATGATACGACGTACCGCGAGGTTCTAACGCCATTGTTATGTCCGTGTCATGAATCATGTTTTTATGTAACACGGTGTTGCTGTTTTATTAACGGGTGTCATAAAGGCAAGCGGTGATTAAACTTAAATAAGGCTAGCTGATTGTTAACAGAGCTTTTCTCTATGGAAATATTTCTGACCTATTATACACTTACATGTTCTTGTAGATATTGACACGAAACATGACTTTTAAAAAGATACTGGTGTAATAAACATAACATGTGGTGTTTGTTTAAGTCTGCAGATAATAATTCATCTGTAAACATGCGAATATGTGTTAGTCACTTTGAAATTGTTCTCGAATTCTCAAATGTACCATGTTGACGAACATAAAAACATTTACCAGATTTCTGTTTTTTTTATTTATTTGTATATATTAATAACACTCCATTTAAGTGTTCTTCGTACGCACAAAAATGTGCTTGTCATCGCGATATTTGTGGATTTCTTTTTGTTTAAAGACGAACATATTCTTTTAATAATAGTTTAAACAAATGAACATATCAACATAATGAGGAAAACTAGGAACACGTTATAAAAAAGAAATGGGTCGTTAAATGCAAAATTGAATACTTACTGGTCAGAAAATTATCGCTTGAATGACAATCTGTAAATTGTCAAATGTATCATATGTTTAAAACTTCAAAATGTATACATGTTTTACAGACGGTTCTTAAAATGATTTGCAAACTTCAATTAACTTGCACAGTTTGTGCTGGGTAATTAAATCTTTGCATTGCTGTTAACTCGGTCTTTCAGAAGCGCAGCATCAATACCTTTCTTCCCAAATAAAATTAAGTGGTTTGCCAAAATGAGATAATATATGCAGAAATACAGTTAAAATCTTTAAAATCCGAAAAGCAAAAACAATCATAGATGCTGAAAAATGTTAACTTTACTCAGCAAGAAAATTAGTAACAGGCGGTATGGCCTACATGTACATATAAAGGATTATTTGGAAAGAAGAGAAAATTGGAATTGGAAGAACAGAAACATTATCATGTGGGAAATTTCTGTAACCATCCGCGTAGTTTGTCATTTAAACAATTGAATAACGGCCTTTACTTTAAAGGACAAAACATACATCACACCACCAAGTCTGGTACATTTGTTCCTCATATCATATTATTAATGTCTTTACCTTTGCCAAGTGCTCTAGGGCCGCCTCCACACTTTGTTTTATATGGACATATTTTGACAAAGGAGCAAACTTGATAATCATATCGTGATCGATTAAAATATTAATATACTCGTAAATAAATATTTAAATGAAATAAGTAAACAGAGTTCATTAAGAACTGTAAACTATAAATCAGCATTGAAAGTTAACATGGCATCAACATGTAAAAGCGTTTCCCAAAATTCCAACAAAAAGTTTTGAAGTCGTAAACATGTTAGTTTTCAATAGCAAATACGCACTTCTCAATAACTGTCAAGTATGTAATCAATGCAAGTGTGTAAATCACAGTACAGGCGAATGTTGTATGTTACTTGTCTGTTTTGCGTACTTATACATAACCGGCGAATATAAAGTAAATCATGAAACGTCTCGCTGGCTCTTACTCTAAGTCCATTAAAGGCTCTACCCTGCTGCACACTTAGTAAAGGGATGTGGATGATAAGTGGTTCGACACGTTCAATATGTTGAAAGATTTATTCACGTACTGTTGTTGATAATGCTGTTTATACAGTAGCGATATAATGCTTGTTTGCTTATTTACAATTTGTGAATGTGTTCGCTAACACAAATAGTGTATTTTGTATGCAATTTAATATGTCTTTTACAATTATGTCTATATATGTTCTTAAAAAGTAATTTTAAAAACTAGTTAATTGACAAATTTTGTTTTTAAAGATTGCCAAGGGTCAGATTTATAGACTTAAGTCGAATTTTGTTAAATTTCTAATGCACTAGAACTGCTTGACAGTTTAGTCTAGCATGGTGGTTAATACATATAATGAAATAATTCTTCGTTAAGAATACTATTTTAATGATATAAGCACCATCTGTACACCGTACATAAGCCTGTTCATATGAAATTTGAGTTATTTTCATGCGTCTAAGATGTCTTAGAATCGGTTGTTGAAAGTGTCGTATGGTTTAAATAGTCGCAAATAGCGACCAATGTAACACGTATGCACCTGCCTTTTGTACATCCGTCGGATCGATCACTCTGCAATTACATAGAGAATACTAGGTAAGCGTTGAATACAGAGAAGTTTATGTTGTGATGCTTAGAACGCCGGGAGCGCGAGCCTTGGCGAGCGCTTTCGGTGTTCGAGCCGAGCAACATAAACTTCTCTGTATTCAACGCTAATCCTAGTATTCTATTTATCCCATTTGATTTTCTTTCAACGTGACATTTAACATAAATAGATCTAATAACATTAACAATAATTTAATTCATTCTTAAAACCGCTTAAAATCTAACGAATGTAACCATAAATGTATTTGTTCTGGTACGCAAAATAGTCTTTAAAAAATTCACACACAAACTGTAAAACGAGTAAAATTATCACCATATGCCTCGATTCAATTTCACGCAGCATGCGAATTGTAACACATTACGACCGCGAAAAGAAGATTTTACTTTACTATAAGTCTTTTTATTTTCGAAAGAAAATGATCAAAATCCAAAATGGAGGCGATTGCTCCTGACTAAATGATGTCGATGTCAACATACATGTACAACATCGACGAGTAAACAGACAATTGCAGCAACTGACACTTTATTTGACTTAATATACAGGGCAATACGTTTTCCGACTTCGGACGACGAATTTAAGGACGCGAAGAACGTGTTTTTTATATAATGTTATGGGTATGCCGTGTGTGATCCGATGCATCAATGGCGCCTATGTTACAATCATTTCCCCGAGAACAGGGAACGACAAAAGTACAAACAAAAACCAAAATACGTTCAAACTAGTATCTTACCTTTAATTATACCTTAAAATCCATCTTTTAATCAATTTAACTCAATAATTGACGATTTTGTATCTAGGGTCTTTAATAATTATTTTAGCATAGTTAAATAAAGACCCTTATGTCATCCTATCACTATATTCAAATGAGTTTATGAACTCAATAAACTTTCTTCTTCGTCACACGCTACGTCATGTTCTCTACATGACTGCTGTTAAAATGAACCGGAGCAGTTTATCAAATAATAGCCGTTCGTAAACTCGGTTGCATTTGCAATTTTCTGCATACAAACATAATTATGTTTAAACTTGCATAATTTTTATTTGTCTATGGTAAATGACCTTATTGAACAAGAAAATAATTTAATATATAAATACACAAAAAATGGAAAACATTCCATTACACAACAGATAAATCAGTAGATAATACCCGTGTACAAAATGGGACGTTCCGAATTCCAGTGTGGTGCTATTTTTACCATCTTATACTTTACACAGCTCTATGCCTAACGTGAATTAAATCGGAAAGCAAATATTGCAGATTATTTATGAATTGTGCGATATTTGTATGGCTTGTTGTACATTCTTAAATGTCAAAAGTATATGCATGGATTACAAACAATGCACATTACATGAAAAAAGGAAAATATGATAAATTGACTATTCAAATATATCGATATACAGTACATGTACATGTGAAATAAGTCGCGTTTATAATAAATCGTCATCATTTTTTTTGGGAAAATGACGCAATAAGTATGTCATTTTATGACGCCATCAATCAGCTGATTCATTATACGGATGGCGAAAAATTATGTCATATGACTTGATTTAAAGGTTGTAGGTCGTATAATTTTGAAGATTAAGTTTTCTCGACTTTATTTCTTATAAAAAATCATTCAGTGTTAAAGTAAAAAGTAGTCCGTGCACGCGACAGGTATATCCCACAAGGTTGAATACAGGCTTGTATATTCCATAAGGTGTTATACCGTCAATGTCGCGTTGAAAATGGGATAAAATCAAACTATGACCGTTTCGTCTACAGCCGTTCGTCTTGGCACATTGAAGGACATGAATATTTGATGGACTTTTCACAGGCATCTGCGTCGGTAGCCGCTATATTGAATGCAGTAACATTGCCAGCGGAAATTGGACGTAACGTTTCGTTTATTATTAAACGACGTATCCGGACGTGGACAGGCACAGTAATCTGATAATCTGAGGAAGAGATAGAGAAATATTTTTTTCGTTGTTTTTGTGCGGTACGTTAAAGCTTCTTCTTCACAGTCAGGATAAATAGCACATTTTTGTTCAAATGTATTTAAATAGCATTGTATTTAGGGCCCATCTAACCATTCTCTGATTTACCCAAAAGCGGTAGTCTAGGCTTTGTATAAGAAACTTTGAGTTAATGTTGTTCGCTGTTTTTGGAGGATAAAAATATATCTATTTATCCAAAATGATTCGTTTTGGATATTTGATATGTCACTAACAGCCAAAGATATATAATAAAAAAATGTTAATAAATACATAGTCAAATAGGATACCTGTATCCTTTTTTTCCCAAGTCCTGTAATCGTATAACAAGAAATATCAGTTATCATAAAGATAAAAAAGCTTCATCCCAATTAGGGTCCAATGAAAAGGAATTGTGGCATATTAAACTGACACCAATGTCCCTGCTAGTGTTACACATGAGGTCCACGTCAAACGTTAAAACTGGTAATTATAACATTATGTTGTTTAGTTAAAAAAATATTAAATGCACATTTTCATTGTCTGCTATAAACAATATAGTGCGTAAAATTGACTTATCCGGTTAGATAAAATATATGTATTTATTATCATTGTGTGAATGAATAAACTGGTTATACAGGTTTTTTAAGGTGATATATGTCCAATGGTGCGGAAATCAAGATTTCCTCGTGCACAGATTTGTAGGTTTAGTCATTCGACAGGCAAGCAGGGTAGAGCGAAGACTTGATTTAAATCGTTTTATTTATTTTCTCAACCACATTAGTTGTGAAATTTGATTTATTTTTGTGTCGTTTTGGCGTTGGCAATTTATTAATATGGACAGTCAGGATGAGAGGAGAGATCGCTTCGTCGGCGGGGACAGGGCTGGCACAGTAAATGGACACACGTAGCGACCACGTGATAGCGGCCAAGAAGGTAGGCCCTCGGGGATAGAGGAGAATTGTTTGACGTGTTTGGTTTACATATAATACGCACATTGTGAAGAAAAGTATTATTTATCACGTTTTTCTCTTGTAAAATGTAGTTTAAAGAGGCATGTTCTTTTTTTTCTGAAAATCATTGGTGCCAATCCTGATATAATTGACTGTATTGTCGGCGCTTACGCATTACCATTCTTACAATTACCTGAAAAATGTGTATCTGGAAATAACCAATCAGCTTTAAAGCAGATAGATTAGCAGATGTTAACGAGTCGGTGCAGGATATGTAAAATCATGGCTGTATTGAAGAATTAAAAGACATCCCTCATGTTGTTAGTCAATCAAGTGTGGCCGTGAATGAAGCCGGAAGCTGGATTTGTGATCAATGAGGACAAGTCAATATAAGTACCAGTTCAGAGGCTAGAATGGGTAGGATTAATCTGGGATAGCCAAATGTTTTCTTTTGAAATTCCCGATTGAAGAATAACTGATTTAAAAAAATACTCTTTTATAGGTATTTTCTTCCATGCCAATGGTTTCGGCAAGGGATTTAGCTCGATGTACGGGGGAAATTGTTTCAATGATGCCTGTTATAGGAAGTCTGGCTAGGTAAAGACTAGATATCTTTATTCTTAAATCGTTTCTAGACCGTCATTGCATAGAGTTATAGCCCTTGAACCAGATAGCTTATTTATTTCCGAATTTAGATTTTGGTTAGGTCGCATAGATGGCATACAATCAAGACATTTTAGTAAAACTACATGTGTCGAAGTTTTAAAAGTTTACAGTGATGCAAGTGGGTTTGCTGGTGGGGCTTATATTGTTGATATGTCAGGTTTCATTTTTCACGATATATGATTAAATGACGATTGCAATACAAGTTCTACTTATAAAATAATTAATGGAGTAGTTCTAGTTTTACGTGCCTATGGGATTTTTTTAAGGGGGGCTGTTAAGAGGTTTTCTGACTCTGAATCACGTGTAAAGTTGGTAAAGGTAGGAAGTTCTAAACTTGAGTAACATGATCTAGCACTAAGCATTTTTAGTATGTGTTTGAAAATGAATATAGGACTAGAAATACAATGGGTTCCAAGAGAATTAAACTCCATTGCCGACAGTATAAGTAAAATGAGCAATACAGATGAATGGTCAATCTCACGAGATTTTTTTGAGTATTTAAATGGTAGCTCGGGTCCGATTTTGATTGATCGCTTGGCTACTTTTAAAAATGGAAAAACTTAAAGATATAATTCAAAATTCTTTGATTTTGAAATAGAAGCAGATTGCTTTACACATTTTTTGGGTGCCGATTTGAATTGGTTGAAGCCCCTATTTATCTCGTAGGAAAAACAATTTTGCACTTTCTAGAATGCAACGCATATAGCGTTTTGGTGGTACACAGATGGCCTAGTGCAGCATTTTGGCCATTCTTATTTGAGGCTGGTAATGTACAAATGCACTTTGAGAATGATATTATTGTGTTTGACAAAGGGCAAACTATTTGTATGAGTAATAACCACTCTGTTTCAGTTCAAGACCTTTTTCAAGAAATGTTCTTGCTATTCGAATTGAACTATACTATATGTCGTTTATATGTGAATTGGTGATATGAATGTTTTGACTGTATGCTATACTTATGGTATAGTTGGGATTTTTCACGTGTTTATATGTGTAGAAATGATTCAATGGATATTGTTTTTGTCTGGCCATTAAGTATGTATAGAAACCATGTTGGTGTATGTCCGTTTGCATCTGGTGCTTACGAAGTCGTGTACAGTACACGAGGAATGGAATATTTGCAAAAAAGAAAGCAAAAACAGTACTTGCAAAAAAGAAAGCAAGGGTTAAAAATAATAGTTTTAAAAGTATAATACTTGCAAAAAAGATAGCAAGGGTAATATTTATTTCAATTTGGAAAATACTTGCAAAAAAGAAAGCAAGGGAAACGGTTTTGTTACAGAAAGTCAATTTAAAATGTTGGTGTGTGTGTTTCGTGTCTGTCTGCCTCTGGGGTAGACGCGATTGTGTGTGGCATTTCGTGGGCTCATGGGGTTGTGGGATCGTGTGGTCGTTGTAATTCTGGTCTGGTTGTTTTTTGTGATGATGGATTGAAAAGGGCCAATTCTGGGCCGCTGGTTCGGAGGTGCTTAGTGACTAAAGCGGATGTGTAGAGGCTTTGATTTGAGATTTGTAACGGTGTGTTTGGTGCGTTTTGGGGGGGGGTTTGGCGGTTTGGGGACTTTGAATTGAAAGGATGCGATACAAGATTTTTTGAGGATTGTGCTATAATTATTATTTTCAATAGTAAACTGTTCAATTGTGCAAGGACGAACAGGTATTGACATTTTGTAAAACAAATGCAGTTTAATGCCCTGTCTTCTACTTGAAAAAATGTATCTTGGCAGCAACTATTCTAGATATTGCAATATATGTTTTGTTTAGAAACATAACACATTGTAAGAAAATGAATAAATACATTTTAGTTGGCTCAAAGCAGATGAGTTACAGTAGACAATTAGATATTTCGCACCACATCTTTCGTGAAATTTGACTTAAACTTAATGTTCACGGGTTGCATTCATTTCGGTCAGGGGAAGCAACTGCTGTTGCAAATAGCGCTGTATCTGATAGTGTTAAAAAAGCATGGGCAGTGGAAGACTGTTTAGGATGGCTACGTGAGAGATTCGGATAAAACACAAACAATTGTTTCTTCTCGTTAAGATTTGTAAATATATATGGTACTTGGTGTTGTATGATGTAAGTTGTGCGTTGTTTTTTTGCCCCGTTCTTTTTCTGTCGATAAAATACCCTGCTTGTCATGACACCTAAACAAATGTGTTTGTTTTTATTCTATACGGTTAGATGATAAATAATTTATGTTTGTCATAAAATGTAATGGAATATAAAACATAAATGTATTTTATTATCGTTGTGTGAATGAATAAACTGGTTATACAGGTATTTGAAGGTGATATATGTCCAATGGTGCGGAAATCAAGATTTCCTCGTGCACAGATTTGTAGGTTTAGTCATTCGACAGGCAAGCAGGGTAGAGCGAAGACTTGATTTAAATCGTTTTATTTAGTTATGTTCTGTTTGTGTGTTGATGTTAATATTATGTTTTATGTGTTTCAGTGAGTTTTATGAGAGCAGACGGATGACTGACTTGAGATAGAAAGAGGCATTGGTTTCGGACATTTTACCATTAGATTTATATGGTTTTCTAAAAAGAATACTTAACGTTTACGATATAGTAACAGCTGATTATTTGTAGATTTCTCTAAAATTAGAGGTTTCATGAGATGATGAAGGCACCTAGACACCGGTCTTGAGCCCTGGGTCCTCATACGTCCCCCTGCCATTAAAAGAAAAATGAAAAATGAGCAGTAGGGTTGCGTATCCCGCTCGCGGTTACACCTGAATCGTTCGTTACCACCGATTATTGTTTGGGGTGTACGTGAAGTCATGTGCACTTCTCTTAATTGATGGTAATGAATAAATCTTGTAATTATCGCAGCTGCTTTTATCAAAACTAATGCTTCACTTTATGTACTTTTTGCAAATATGCGTTGTGGATGGGCACAGGGGGCGTCCTCGGTGCGCTTTGGGCATCGGCGGCGGACGGACGGTTGTTAGGGCCATGGCGTCTTTGGTTGGGTTTGTGATTTGAATTGTGTAGTTAAATTGTGCAATTGTATGATTTTGAGTTAAAGCTTGACGTCTGATGGGTATTAATAATATTCAATTATTCACATTTAACGCATGAGCATGTTTAATGATACGTATAACGACGTGTTCTACAGAATGGATTTAGTATCGTTTCAGTTCTCAAATATATGAGAAGGATGTCGCAACGTTTACTGACGTCTCGAGACTCTTCAACTGAGCGGTGCCATTGGGGTCGATATCTCATTGAACACATACGATCGTCAAAAGATTTGTTTCTTGCATTTATGTGTAGAAAGCCCTGTCAGATACAAACACCCACTCCGTGCGTGTGTTTCAAGGAATAAAATACCCTGCTTGTCATGACACCTAAACAAATGTGTTTGTTTTTATTCTAAATGGTTAGATAATAAATAATTTATGTTTGTCATAAAATGTAATGGAATATAAAACATAATCACAATCAACATCAAGACAGATTTGTTTGTTTACACCATTTACTTAATGTAAAATGAATTGTTTTCCTTAAAATGTTAAAAAAAACATCAACAAAAAACAAATAATAATAAACAAGAACTTCAGTTCAATGCAATGTAATTTATTAAATTTAATAACTTTAACAGTGAAATCCTGTGTTGCTATTTCTCAGTCAGCTTAGGGCTAAGATTATGAAAGAAATTTTAATGTGGACCAGAATAATATATAAGTACCAATATGCAGACTGAAATACTACATGGGGAAAGGGTTATTTTTTCTTTATTTATTGCGACACGTATTTAAATTGTCAAAACTCCTGGTGTGATTATTTTGTTTTCTTTTAACTTGATGTCAATGTCCATACTTTTATACATTTTTGTAGCATACGTATAATCATCCGTTTAATAAGATATAATTTTTGTCTATATTGGTTTGGAAATTACGGCCATAAATAACAAATGCCCAATAACACACTGAAAATTCCAAGTCTATATTTAGAAGGCTTCCACAATTAGACATGATCCGATATTTATTTATTTTTGTTACTATCTTACTATTAATTGAGGCTGAATGGACTCCATTGCATGATTATACTTATATTTGGGATTTCAGACCATGTTGTGCCTCATTGACTGTTTCCTCACCATCTGAGACGTTGCAGCTTTATACAACCAATATTTGTTTAATCTTACATTGCTTGAGCAACAGCATCTGATATAACTTTCTCTATATTAGTTTCTATGATAGACGGAACACCTGTGAACTTTTCAATCAAGCAGACATTTTCGGAAGATGGGCACTATTATTTAAAAAAAAAATTTTTAAGACATCATCATTTTATAAGAACGCATATCAAGGTTAATTGCAGCTTGAAATCTGCTGTATGACAAAATCCAAATCATGCCACAACAGTCAATAACTTTCTGCATGAGCACGAACATTCTTTGACCTTAATTTAGTTGGGTCAACATATTTTTTGTCATCAAACAATCGCATGAATATATCTTAAGGTCATATAAATAGACAGTCATATTATTTAACATATTTGAATCCAAAATTAATCTGGTTTGTCATTTATCATATTGATATATTTTGCCATTCTAATATTCATTGTTTATTATTTGCTGCTGAACAGAGTCCATATCATTGCCAGAATAAACCCAGCGCTTACAACACGTTCAGGGGAGACATGAATGTAATTATGTGTGACCTGTAGCGTAATGACATAAACAGAAAGAAACAAGAAGTACAATTGATACGACTTGCGAATTTTATTGGTGATAAAACTGCCGAAATAGAGAAATCGCTAAAAAGGCGAACTCAAATATTCGACTCCTTATTTCTGAAAGGTCAAAAGTATCATAACTGAATGCACAATCATCTTAGCAAAACGTCCAGTAACATGCAAATCTCCCATTATAAATCACGCTTCGTTCAAACCTTCGTATAACAATTGTTTGATTTCCTGCAGGCAGTTTAGTGAGAAAGGACCAAACGGTAAAGGATGGCACACTTTTGCAAGTTAGCAGACTGATCTGGATCTATGCTGGCTACATACGGAATATCACCCAGTTTTGATGGACGCGGGTCCTTTAATAAATCCGAATGGAAAGTAATAACATAAATGGTCAAGAATCGATTTACCCGGCATTTAAATCCTTCGTTATCCGTGGGTGTAATACTTCTAATACTAAACGAGAGTCTTCAAAATGAAAACTTACTTAGATATGCCATCAGCCACAATACATAATCGCACCGAATGGAAGTTATTGTATTTTCCTGTGTTAAGCACAAGGCTAATTCATTTGGTTGTATTTTCGCTCTTGTATATTTCTGAATATCAATTTTCAATTTGGTATAAATGATTATTTGATTTATGAATGCATCAAATCAGAATAGTGAAGAATACTGAAATATTTTGGACCTATTCAGGCGCTACCGCTGCAAGAAATGGAACAGTTTCAGCACTTTTAAATGTTCGGTTGCCGAGCCTATCCCTCTGCGTCGTGAACATGTATTAAGAAGCAGCACATCATTTAATTAAGCGTTGTTCCCAATTTAGTGACGCACAGACCAGCATCGGATTGTTTCAGGATCTGTATATTTGATGGAACCTATATTGGTTCACCGTTTCCGAACAGTTAGTAGCTTGATTAAATTAAGTAACTTTAATGCACATTGTTATAATTAAACATCGCCGTCAGTCTGTGGCAGAAAACATGTTTGGGTGATCTTTGAATACCAATGAGATAGCTGTATATATTGCGAGGCATTTTAAACGCGCATAGAATTCGTACTTTCCGCAACCCCAATGTATAATATGTTAACTTCTGCGATTTATTTCTCCGGAAGCGGGTTGCCATGTTTTCTTTGTGTGGCTGAAGTCACCAGGTATATATTACTACTTTCATTCACATCCGGCATATGATTTGTTTATAGAATATATCGTCACGATATAGGTTGTCAATTTTGAAAACAAGGTTACTTCTTTTTGAATGCAGTAAGGAATAAGCTAGTGTAAGCCATTTTATAACTTACATATTACTATCATACTTGTATATATACTTAATTTGTTCAGACAAAGCGGAACGCACGTTTCTGTATTGACTAGTTGTGATAAACATAACTCTCTTCGTCCTACGTCCGGCGACAGTTATGAATCCAAAAGGTCTTTTCAATGGAGCAAGTGCCGGAGTGAATCACACCGGCATGATTTTAAGACTTATCTTACAGTGTAGAGCATTAAACTTGAACTATTTGAGGACAAAAAAGAATTTCCAGTTCATACGAGTAAAAATTTCTAATGAAACATACCAATTAAAGCGTTATTTCCACTTTTTCCAAAACCAACATAAGGATCAGAGTGATTTCGCCTAGATCGTCCGCCATCTTGAAACAAAACGTTGGAATTTCCGGTTTGACCTTATTTGCATAAGTTTTTGGCAGCCAATCAGAAAATAGGTCAGAAACCCATTTTCATATATGGAAATCGTATCCATATATGGAAATCGTAGTATTTTTCAATAAAGCCAACATGGCGGCCTACGTAAATGCGATCGAGAGAGTAAAAGAAAAATACGGTTTAAATGTTACCCTGAAGCCACAGCAGACTGATATCTCTGGTACATGCAAAAAAGGCGGGGTACCATCGCGGGCTTTTTCTTTGTTATGTAAACATCGTAGTAGGATTACCTTATATGGCATAGCTCCTCCTACATTTCTTTTTCAAATCTCGCGAGATCACGCGGTAACTGTCATGGCCGAAATTTGATCGAGTTTTTATTGGGAAATCTAATTTTCGATAAAAGTATGTTTTATCTCGTTATCTGTTTATTTTTTTCGTCTGGGAATGAATACAAATTGTTTTCTTGGGTGATCCTTACTCTAATTGCCGGAGAAAATGTTATTTTATAGATTTTGATTTTGCTCCATTGCTTCTATCGTCTCGACTTGTAACTCGAAACGTAGTGTTAACGGAGAGCAGAGTTACATTATTGCAACTAGTATTGACGGACTGATTAAAATTTACAAATGCCATGGAACGGAGATTAAAATAACAAAATATGTGAGTCATTTCTTATGCATCTTTTGTCGGATTTATTGGCCAATTAAACACAATAGTGGATAGTTTTGTAAGTATAACATAGATATAGTGGTTATACCCTGAACAACAGGGTCCCCCTTAACGCAGACACAATATCAAATCACGCTACGATTGTCTAATTTCTTGAAAAAAAAAAGAAAAACAACATTAAACCTTCCGTACGATGGTCGCACTACAAATCTCAGCTTAAATGAGTTTACACTAACTGACAACTATCCAAGTCGTACTTCTCGGGATAAAAGGAGGAATGAATTCGTTAGGTTAAAACAATCGTAACTGTTAAAGCTAGTAAGCTTGCATTAGCATGCGACAATTGACCTTCATGCTAATAATTTATAAATGTAAAACATATGTTGCAAATACATGTATATAAATAAGTACGTTTTTATACATTTTATTATTGTTTATGGCAGACAAACAAATACAAAACTGTAAAACAGCCCGATATCAGAAACGTAAACGGCAAGGGTGAGGTATGACCCTATTTTGAGTGTAAAACCTTTATTTGATTTTGAAGTATTTCAGTATATTAATTAATTTACAAGATTTATAATAATATGAAAACATTTATATATGCTTATAATTGAGTTCCAATAGTGGGACTAAAAAATTCCGTTTGTGACGCAACATTTGCTTACGGAGTTGAGTCCCAGGGACGTGGTGAAACTTCAATTGCTAGTAACGCGAACACTTGTTTTCAATTCAAAAGTATGTGTACGGAAATGACCAATCGTAATGCTCATACATGTATTTATTATATGTTCACACTTTCCGTACAATCTAAAAATATTATATATGATCATATAAGTGTTGTTTGAGTGAAAAGAATGGTTTAAGTATAGTGTCAGAGTATCCGTTTTAAATTAGATTTAATAAAATAGAATTTCGCGTTTTACGTCGATTACGCTACACCCATCATTTAGACTTCAATCCTTGAAACGCATTAGTTATTTGTAGTATTAGATATAATTTTTATTCATGAAATTGTCCATCACTTCAGCGTGTTGCTCGAGCGATTTTAAATGAAAAAATAAATAATACAACGTTTCAGATACTTAAAAAAACGTCATATAATAAATATAATTTTTTTTCATCGTTTATAACACTTTTTACTTATATCAGAACCATATTAAACCTACATGTATGTATATATATTTTTTTCTTTTGTCTAATGTTCATTCTTTATTCTTGGGGCTATATTTGTGTTGATGAATACGGACCCATTAGAATGACAAACAGAACAGATAATTTCATATGTACCAGACCAATCATGACACAACAATAATATATAACGGTTGAAATCAGACAAGTATATCTCAGTGATTAAGTTGCCACTCCACATAAAGTCATTTTAAAACTCTACTCCGTCAGAGAGATTGTATTACAATCAAACTGCTTTTTATACAGATATATTTGTTGTTAGCGGGAAGATCACACACATATATTTTTTACATTTAAGTTATACAGTGAATAAAACAAAACAGAACTAAAAAATCGTATTTTGTGGTTTTATACTACATTAATAAATCAAAGCGCTGAAGGCACTGAATTTGTACGCTATGGCATAATCTTAGAGGCAACTCAGTTTTCAAAATTATGTTATAGCTTTTTGTATCGCTAGTTTGAAATGAACACAACCCATTCAAATTTATAAAGATGTTTCATAAAGCAGGGGTTTTACATTGCATACATGTATAGTGAATGGTTATCATAACGCGGCTGCAAAAAAAGGTGTAAATCCGTTCTATAAATATACACGAGTAAATATAAATGCACTGGAATTAAATTGGCACCTCATCAAATTGTTAACGGTATTGTTTGTCACAACTTACCCGCAGTGCTTTCAACAGGATTTTTTAGACGCCCCGGGGCCACCATCAGTGGAGGGGGCGGGGGTAGGGAAATGAGCCCCCTCTGTACGTTATTTATGACGTTTTTTTGGTCCGTTATGACTCTTTAAGAAACAAGCTATAAAGTCATGGATAACAACATTTATTTCATTGCTGAACACTTTTTCTTACGCATAGATACGCATAATCCCAACTCGATCGATTTCCCAATGCATCCGTATCAGCCCAACTCGTATCAATTACTGCATACTTACTTCTTTTCCTATCGCTTTTCATGGTCATATTATCCCGTATATTCCATTGTTAATAGTAAACTCAAGAATTTCATAAACATAAAAATTCGCCTTTTTCCTAAAGTAGGAAATGAATTTTGGCATATTTGACTATTAAAAGATGTGATGAAATAATGTCCAATCGAGACGGGGTTTTCAAACTGAACACACGTATGTCACCTGACTTGCTTTTTAATAAATACATTCACACCTTTAACGTGACGTTGAACATGTTTGATAGTTTTCGCGCGCTTTTTACTGAGACAAAGAAACACCAGAAATACACGAAGCACTATTTATCTGAAGCTTGACTTTGTTTATGTCGCGTTAACATTAAAATTCAGAAGCGTGTTTCGGATAACAAATTTATTTATGCCAATTTGAGAATTCGACAAAACATTTTAGTGGCATGTAATGAATTCAACTTTGATTTGTAAAATTTCTTAACGAGTCGAATAAATGATTTAACTGTACAATGCACAATGTCCAAGAGAGGAGCACATGTGGAATAAATTACTTGTTCAGAAAAATTCCAGTGGTCATGGGAATTCGACCCAGAGACCTTTCTATCTCTAAGCCAGTGTTCTACCATTACACCACTATTCCAACTCATTCGCCGTCTGCATAATTTTACTGTCGCTCATGCAAAGTGTGCGCTCTCATTTGCCAATATCGAGTGTATACAACCACGCTCCTCCAAACGTAGCTAAGGCAGACTGACTTGCAAAACTCGCTACATTATTTGTACGCTATCGCATTTTCAAAGAATCTTATATTAAAAATATTTAATTTTTAGAGTTATGTCCTATTTTCAAGTGTTGATACTTTTTTGGATGAAGACAAGTTTGTTTATCACAGAGACGAGGGCCCGGTTTAATGAGAGCGACCATGGTCGAGTGAGTATGGTTGTTCCAGCGAATAATCGTCGTGCGAAGATAACCGGGTTAAATGGAGAGCGACGATCGTCAGTCGACCGCGCGTTGTTCGACGTACTGTCGAGCGACCGCAGTCCACCCCTCACACCACGACTGCTCGTCGATTTACTGTTCGTCGCTTGACGCTTTGTCGGCAACCAAAACCCATGCAAAATGACTGACCACACCGTCGTGCAACCACGGCAACTTGCTCCTTGAACGCGACGAGAGGTGAGTTGGCGGCCGACGAGCGTCGGTCGACCACACAGTCGCGCGACTACAGTCGGGTGTTGTAGTTTTTCATTAAACCGGCCCCTGGAGTGTTTAAAACAATTAATATGAGCCGTGCTCTGTGAAAAATGGGTTTAGTCAATTCAGTTCTGTTCAGGGACGACACTTTTCGCTTTTATGATATTTTCGTTTCAAGAAAGTCACTTCTTAGCAAAATCAAGTTTAGGCGGAGAGTGTCGTCCCTGATTTGCCTGTGAGGAATGTACACTTCAACACCGTTATTTCGAACACCGATAATCCGAAGTCACCGTTATTTCGAAGTATTTTTCTGATCCCGATTTTGATTCATGTTTGTTTAATGTAAAATTTGATTGTTAATCCGAACTTCGTTAAACCGAAGAAATCGTTAATTCGATGTGATTCTGTCGGTCCCAAAACTATAATTCGCACCTAATTATCAATCTTTAATCCGAAGTCAAAACTGCAAAATACTGAGCGTAATTTCACACCTTTGTCGTGGCGCGTCAAAAGCCGATAACTACACCTTTGTCGTCTGCGCGAACGCCGGTGTTCAGAGAGACATCGCGTATTATTAAAAAAAGGTTAATTCATTTCCGAAAATGTATGCATATGTATGTATGTCGGATAATTTGTGCTATTCGTTTTATTTTATATGTTCTGTAATTAGAGAAAAATAAAAACAAGAAAAAGAATCGTTTTATTCCCCCGTTTGTTACGAGTAGAAATATATTGCTATCTGACTAGTTTACGTTTTTAAGTATGCGTGTAACCGAACCATGCGAATTCCACAAAGTTTTATTTTTAAGGAATCAAAGAAGTCTTCTGTCAATCAAAAAAGTATTCTGTCAAATGTTTATTTCGAATTATCGTTAATCCGAAGTTTTTTTAACGGTCCCGACGACTTCGAAATAACGGTGTTGAAGTGTACATGCTAATCTGGAACGACACTTTGCGCACATGCAGTAAACCCCTTTTTAACAGAAGCACGGCCCATATTTAATTGCAACCATGTAGTTTTCTCAGCCAAGAATCGCATGATTTTATAAAGGAACATTATCAGCGACAATCCTACGCAACTTGTCGTATATTACTAGAATTTTCAGAATGATGAGTTGATCTTTGTCGACCAACGATATAACGAGATGTTAATGTTCTTGTTTATTGTTTTTCGAGGCGATTTTAACGAACAGCATTGTGTGAAACCTACTTCTATGCAACTCAACTTACAGTTTGACAGCGAAAAGTAACTTTCTCCCGATTTTATACTATTGATTGACAATTCGGGAGCATTGCACTTATGCGTCAGGAATAACGTTCTTAATACTTCAGCCATATTGTCCAAACGCAAATTAATGGCAATGAAAGCTTTAAATCGACTTCATGGAAGAAGCACATTCACACTGAAACGATCATTACATAGCTTTGGTTTTTGTGTATTTCGTGAGATCGTTTCACCTCTATTTGTAAATTTTGAAAACATTGAATATGGCAATTTCGATAACAAAGCTGCTCAAGGCTGGACGATTAAAAAAAAATATGTCAGCACACCTATCCTCAAGCGGAAAAAATGGTTTTGTTGTGAAATCATTTGCATTGATTTCCCTCAAATGGAATAAAAATGTTAAAGATTTGAGTACCGCAGTTTCGTTTTACTATTGCAGAATGTATTTAACACGTGCCTAACGGATTGGAACATAAAAATAAAGTTGTGTTGGTTTTATTTCGCTGAAAGAGTCCATTTCAGGACACTGTATTTTATGTCAGAAGACGATATTTCACCCTTTTAAGTTTGCTTGTGAAAAGTCATTTAAAAAGGTTCCATTTAAATATATGTGAGCTTTTGATTGAACTGTTTTCTGAGGGACAAGAACACTAAAAGTATAATTTAATGTGATCGTGTTCGTTTTATTCTGAGTAGAAATTGGTGTCATACAAATACTGCTGTCACTTTCCATAACCTAACAAATGTGTGCTTTGTAGTATTATAATTTGACTTAAACAAAAGATTGGTGAAAGCGCTTTAGAAGGAGAACCTAAACTAGAAATATTTGTGTCAACGATATTTGAACAATCCATATAATCTTTGGGTTTCAATATTAAGGGACGGTCGCTTCGTTGACAACGGAAACTCGGAAGTTGGAGTATTGAATGGTATGAATATTTGATCGCAAGAACGATTGTTTCCCAGACTATTAGATTAAGCCACACTATCCGCAAAACTTGGACGCAATGTTTTGAATTTTATTTAACAACGCCAGCAGTTTTAAGACGTTTTGATGTAGTGATTTTTTAAGCAAATTAGATAGCAAAATCGTTTCATTTTCTTTGCGACGTATTGGTATTAAGGAGCCCACTTTTTTGTTTATCATGAATGTCCACGGTAAGAAGCGAACGTTTGCACTGACAATTCTAAAATGTATGTTTTTGCGATGACTCTTTCGATTATGATGCATCTTTCATCGGCATTTCTATACACTTATTCATAAATATGATACTGGTCGGTATGGCAACACTGCTATTTCAGAAGCAATTTTAAGACATCGCCGTTATATCTGTATGCAAATCAATTACAATAAACGCTTTAAATCGAGTCCACAGGACCGAACATGCGTCTTGAGGGCAACAGGCAGTGTCTGTAAGCGTTAAAATAGTAAGTATTGAAGACTTATTATTGCAAACACAACTGTTTGACTGAACCCTCATACGGTACTTGTCATATAATAACGAATGATGTGGTTTCTAATATTAAAAGCTCTTTCTTAGAAATTTGGATGTAATTATCTCCTACCTATTATGCTATAATAACGATACCAATTAGATAAACAATTCCAAAGATAAACGATTTATTATTTTTTATAAAACAAATATCCGCCAGTGAGGGCAAATAACACATGTACGAAAACAAAAAGGGTCCGGACTTTTGTTTCTTTGAAAACATGTTCATTATTGTTGTTTTTCCGGCATAATTTAACAAATACTTTATATAATAATACACCACTAATATTAAAATAAGTAAAGCGACATAATTACATTACTTTTTCTTTATGTACATTTCGAAATATCCATATTTTGTATATAATTTGTAAACGCATGTTTTAAACGGATATGTGCGGTAATGATGACAAGATATTTATGCTTCAGTCAAACTAACCTTTTATATAATACTAAATAACTGGGCCCTGTATATCGCAACAAGCATAATGAAAAGGTATGCACGTGCTTTGAATGAGTTGAATGTTATTTAAGTAACTGATTTTACTTGAGCATTGCATTGGACTTTTATAGAAAGATGTTTTAGAGATAAATACACGAATATGTTGGTATTAATGACTGGATGGGTACCATCATCTATACATTAAAGAAAATATAGGTCTAATCAAGGCTCTTATTTTGTTAAATGCGAACGATATGAACCTTATGTTTTATTGACTTTTATGTAATACTCTTTCGAAACAATGACATACAGGTCAATAAAAAATATGTGATGTTTAATTTAAAACATTAAAGTTGGATCATAGTTCAGAAAAACTCGTTATAAACTATATCAAAACGTCATTCTTATGAATATTTCGTGGTTAAGATATCCTCAAGAAGCAAATAAAATACATGGTGGCATATTGCGATGGATTATTTCTTGGTGCATCTTTGACACGCAAATGCTTCGAACTAACTAAGAACAAAAATAAGAAGAGTTTTAAACGTGGTATATGATTTATTTTCAAAACAAGTTTTGTTGAAATTTGAAGTCAGATAGTTTTTACAATCCAGAAGTCGTAACACTATATTTTACAAATCTTAAAGCCACACACCTTGCAATGAAAGTTAATTTAATTATAAATAAGACACATATTGTATCTATGCAAATTTGAATATCTGATGGTTACAAGATAGATTTCCGTCTGTTTTGCACTTTAAAACTTTAAAGTTATCGCGTTTGTCAAAATGGACGTATGCGTATAGAAATCCTACTTTCAGTTTTAAAATAAACAAAACTAATAAAATACTTGCTAACTAGGCTATAGATTTAATGAGAATTTTGCACACTTTCAAAATGCATCTATGTGCATTGATTAACATATATTTCATTTCAAATTGTGTGGCTTTAACTTTGCCTCGTACATATCCATTTACTGGACTGTAAGTACATGTAACGTGGTTGCATGAAAACTAACCAGCTCCCTTCAAATCATTTACAATGAGTTTATCGTAGAATGTCTGTACGTTACGATACGAATATAGGTATAATAACGATTGGAATATGTTAAATATAATATCAGGTATAATTGTTAATGGCGAAATTAAGAATATACCAGAAGGGAACACAAAAAGTCTGAGAACTGGCTGTTGTATTTTTGTCTATTACATGCATACAAAAAACATACACATGTACGCTGAAACAATATTTAGAAGGAAAAAACGGAGGATATGCTTGACTTTATATAATAATACACCACTAATATTAAAATAAGTAAAGCGACATAATTACATTACTTTTTCTTTATGTACATTTCGAAATATCCATATTTTGTATATAGTTTTTAAACGCATGTTTTAAACGGATATGTGCGGTAATGATGACAAGATATTTATGCTTCAGTCAAACTAACCTTTTATATAATACTAAATAACTGGGCCCTGTATATCGCAACAAGCATAATGAAAAGGTATGCACGTGCTTTGAATGAGTTGAATGTTATTTAAGTAACTGATTTTACTTGAGCATTGCATTGGGCTTTTATAGAAAGATGTTTTAGAGATAAATACACGAATATGTTGGTATTAATGACTGGATGGGTACCATCATCTATACATTAAAGAAAATATAGGTCTAATCAAGGCTCTTATTTTGTTAAATGCGAACGATATGAACCTTATGTTTTATTGACTTTTATGTTATACTCTTTCGAAACAATGACATACAGGTCAATAAAAAATATGTGATGTTTAATTTAAAACATTAAAGTTGGATCATAGTTCAGAAAAACTCGTTATAAACTATATCAAAACGTCATTCTTATGAATATTTCGTGGTTAAGATATCCTCAAGAAGCAAATAAAATACATGGTGGCATATTGCGATGGATTATTTCTTGGTGCATCTTTGACACGCAAATGCTTCGAACTAATTAAGAACAAAAATAAGAAGAGTTTTAAACGTGGTATATGATTTATTTTCAAAACAAGTTTTGTTGAAATTTGAAGTCAGATAGTTTTTACAATCCAGAAGTCGTAACACTATATTTTACAAATCTTAAAGCCACACACCTTGCAATGAAAGTTAATTTAATTATAAATAAGACACATATTGTATCTATGCAAATTTGAATATCTGATGGTTACAAGATAGATTTCCGTCTGTTTTGCACATTAAAACTTTAAAGTTATCGCGTTTGTCAAAATGGACGTATGCGTATAGAAATCCTACTTTCAGTTTTAAAATAAACAAAACTAATAAAATACTTGCTAACTAGGCTATAGATTTAATGAGAATTTTGCACACTTTCAAAATGCATCTATGTGCATTGATTAACATATATTTCATTTCAAATTGTGTGGCTTTAACTTTGCCTCGTACATATCCATTTACTGGACTGTAAGTACATGTAACGTGGTTGCATGAAAACTAACCAGCTCCCTTCAAATCATTGACAATGAGTTTATCGTAGAATGTCTGTACGTTACGATACGAATATAGGTATAATAACGATTGGAATATGTTAAATATAATATCAGGTATAATTGTTAATGGCGAAATTAAGAATATACCAGAAGGGAACACAAAAAGTCTGAGAACTGGCTGTTGTATTTTAGTCTATTACATGCATACAAAAAACATACACATGTACGCTGAAACAATATTTAGAAGGAAAAAACGGAAGATATGCTTGACTCAAACTGGTCGCCAAGAAACTGCGTCCATATTGTTTCTAAAATCCCTGTGAAACCAATACATGCTTCAGATATTTAGATAAATGTCATTGAGTGGCAGAAGCCCTTAAGTGCAAACGCGTAGTGGCATGGCTCTCGTTTTATCCTACTGTAAAGCAATAGCACTTAGTGTTTAGAGTAGAATTCATATCACACTACACTACATCATATCAAACGGATTGGTGATTGTTGTAGTACAGGTTAAATCCGATCAGTACAAACACGGCTTAGACAAAACAACAACTTAGAATGGGAATATGAGACAATTTATAACGTGTATTATGTTTATTGTGTTTCAAAATATTGAATCAATCAACGTATACATCATTCTCACATGATGTCTATCATTGTGTTCAGAATAATAATAATGGTAGGACAGGTCGTTGTTTGTGGATGTTCATGTTATAAAGCACATTAAATTCATTATAAAAGTTATAGCTTTCTCTATAGAAGTTAAATTCATATATATTGGTTTAAAATTGATATATAATGCTATGACAATATGAAAATACCTCGTGTATAAAGTCTGTTTAATGTTACGTGCAAATCAGCGAAACTCCAATGCGTAATATCTTGCAGACAAATTACTCAGTTCTTTTGGACAGTGGTAATGATTTGTTGCACACCAAAGGGCTTTCAGCGATTTTGTCAGACAAGAAACATACTATTAAAGCTGTGGGAATATACATCTTAGTGGAAGAGGCATTCATTATTTTGCTTCACTGTTGGTCAGTGTCTAATTACAGCCTTATACGAATTGCAACAAAACAATGTTTAATGGACAACCTACTCGTACACAATGCGACAATATCCTGCTAAGCGGTTCTATTCTAAAATGTTCTCTAATAATATAAAGCAAACGATTTTAACTTTCGATAACAAGAACACAATGGTGAATACTCTTGTGTTTGTAATTGGAAACATGGTGTTTGCCTATAATACAATAATTACTGTTTGAAATATGTTGGTCCTGAATTTAAAATTCTTTATATCAAGCATATACCTCTACAATATAAATGAACAACTTAAGTCCATTTCATCACAAACTCTCGATGATTTATACTAAAGATTTAGCACTAGTTTCAAAAAACGTACCGATGCATTCTAAATACAAATAGTATTTGTGGCAATAGTTATAACTATATGTTTACATGATTTTGTTTTGTTTCGCTGTATGTATACATTGTGTTTAAAAATAAACCCCAAAGTTATAGCAGCTGTTTCTACGGCAACTATTTGCTATGTACAGTTATAGCAGCTGTTTTTACGACAACTACTTGCTATGTTCAATTATAACAGATGTTTTTACGGCAACTACTTGCTATGTACAGTTATAGAAGCTGTTTTTACGGCAACTACTTGCTATGTACACTTATTTTAAGAACAACCTACAAGGACATCACCGGGCGAGAAACATCCGCCGGTCCTTAATTAAAGACAAGTGACCGATATCCTGTGCAACAAGGAGGCTTCAATACATCCGCCGGTCCTTAACTAATGGCAAGTGACCGATATCCTGTGCAACAAAAAGGCTGCAATAATAAACGGTAAATCTAACGCACAATGGTGTGTCGAAAATAGTTTATGAATACTAATGAGTTTGTGTTCAAAGTCACAAACCAAAACGTTTAGATATCAAACATTCTGTGAACGCTTATATGTAGAAAATATGGTAATTCTTAAGGTATTAAGTGTCTGTAAGTGTTTAGATTGATTTACAATGATTTGTTATCTTGGTGAATTAATTTTTAAAAAATCCTGCCAAAATTACTTTAGATATTGGAATCAAAAAGTGAATATTGTTTTATTGTGTAATTTATTTACAGTTAATACATCATTCGTCAAGTTATTAACCAAAATAATTGTGCTGGTGTTGGAAATATTTTATATTTCTAATGGCTATTTCTAGCTTTTTCCCATTTTTTATATTCCCAAAATATTGTTTCAAATTATAATTCTGGTGATGTCCTGTACGTATTGTCTATTGCTAGTAATACATTTATTATAATATATAATTACATTTGATTCATGTAAGACTCACTTTAATATTGACTGAAATAATGATGTTGGTAACTTGGTAGGGGTGTATTATATTTTTCATGGCTTGCAAAAATATTTGCCTTTTAGATTTGCAAAACCAACTTACAGACTGGCATTACCAGCTGATAATAATTGCCCCAGAGAAGTGCAAAACCAAGTAATTGTCTGAAATAATGATATTGGTGGTGGTTGTGTCTTATATTTGGCTTAAAAAGCTAATACTTATTGCACGTGAGAAGTGCAGGAACAATCATTTATGTAAAAAAAATATAATTGGTGATGGTTGTGTCTTAAATTTGCCATAAGCATCTTATACTTATTGCCAGTGAGAAGTGCAGTACCAAGTAATTGGCTGAAAAAAAAAGATGTTGGCATTTGTAATGTGTCTTATCTTTGGCTTGACCAGCTGATAGGAATTGCCAGTGAGAAATTCAAGACCAATTATTTGTCTGACATATTGATTTTGGTGGTTCTGTTTTATATTTGGCTTGACTAGCTGATACAAATTGCCCCCCGAGAAGTTCAGGACCATGTTATTGTCTGAAATAAAGTTATGTTGGTTGTTGTTGTGACTTATATTTGGCTTGACCTGCTGATACCTATTGCGGATCAGAAGTGCAAGACCAAGTTATTGTCCGAATTAAGGATGATGGTGGTTTTGTATTAAATTGTGCTTGACCAACTGATACTTACAATCATTAGAAATGTGCCAGACCAAGTAATTGTCTGATAAAGATGTTGGTGGTAGCCGTGTCTTATATTTGGAACAGCGGATATGCATTGCTCATGAGAAGTGCAAGACCAAGTAATTAATAAAATCATGATGTTGATTGAGATTGTGTCTTATGTGAGGCTTGACCAGCTGATACGTATTGCCCATGAGAAGCGCTAGACCAGGTAATTGTCTAAAATCATGAAATTGGTTGTGGTTGTTTCTTATATTTGGCTTAACCAGCTGGTAGGTATAGCCCGTGAGAAGTGCAAGAACAAGTATTTGTTTGAACTAATGATGTTGGTGGTGTTGGCGTCTTATTTTTGGCTTGACCAGCTGATATGTATTGCCCGTGAGAAGTGCAATATCAAGTTTTTGTTAAAATAATGATGTTGGTGGTGGTTGTGTCTTATATTATTGGCTTGAACAGCTGTTATGTTTTGCCCATGAGAAGTGCAAGACCAAGTAATTGTCTAAAATCATGAAATTGGTTGTGGTTGTGTCTTATATTTGGCTTGACCAGCTAATATGTATGGCCTGTGAGAAGTGCATGACCAAGTATTTGTTTGAAATAATGATGTTGGTGGTGATGGTGTCTTATCTTAGGCTTGACCAGCTGTTATGTTTGGCCGTGAGAAGTGCAAGACCAAGTATTTGTTTGAAATAAAGATGATGGTGGTGGTTGTGTCTTATTTTTGGCTTGACCAGCTGATATGTATTGCCCGTGAGAAGTGCAAGACTAAGTATTTGCTAGAAATAATGATGCTGGTGGTGGTTGTGTCTTATATAATTGGCTTGAACAGCTGTTATGTTTTTCCCGTGAGAAGTGCAAGACCAAGTAATTGTCTTAAATCAGGAAATTGGTTGTGGTTGTGTCTTATATTTGGCTTGACCAGCTGATATGTATTACCCGTGAGAAGTGCCAGACTAAGTAATTAATAAAATCATGATGTTGATTGAGGTTGTGTCTTATGTGAGGCTTGACCAGCTGATATGTCTGGCCCGTGAACAGTGCAAGACCAAGTATATGTTTTGCAAGACCAAGTATTTGTTTGAAATAATGATGTTGGCGGTGTTGGTGTCTTATTTTTGGCTGACCAGCTGATATGTATTGCCCGTGAAAAGTGCAAGACCAAGTATTTGTTTGAAAAAATATGTTTGTGGGTACGGTGTCTTATCTTTGACTTGACCAGCTTATACGTATTCCCCATGAGAAGTACAAGACCAAGTAATTGTCTAAAATCATGAAATAGGTTGTGGTTGAGTCTTATATTTGGTTTGATTAGTTAATATGTATGGCCCGTGAGAAGTGCAAGACCAAGTATTTGTTAGAAATAATGATGTTGGTGGTGGTCGTGTCTTATATAATTGGCTTGAACAGCTGATACTTTTTGCCCGTGAGAAGTGCAAGACCAAGTATTAGTTTGAAATAATGATGTTGGTGGTGGTTGTGTCTTATATAATTGGCTTGAACAGCTGATATGTTTTTCCGGTGAGAAGTGCAAGACCAAGTATTAGTTTGAAATAATGATGTTGCTGTTGGTGGTGTCTTCTCTTTGTTTTGAACAGCTGATGTGAATGGCCTGTGAGAAGTGCAAAACCAAGTATTTGTTAGAAATAATGATGTTGGTGGTGGTGGTGTCTTATCTTTGGCTTGACCAGCTGATATGTACTGCCCGTGAGAAGTGCAAGACCAAGTATAAGTTTAAAATAATGATGTTGGTGGTGGTGGTGTCTATCTTTGGCATGACCAGCTGATATGTATTGCCCGTGAGAAGTGCAAGACCAAGTATAAGTTTGAAATAATGATGTTGGTGGCGGTGGTGTCTTTTCTTTGGCCTGACCAGCTGATATGTATTGTCCGTGAGAAGTGCAAGACCAAGTATTTGTTAAAAATAATGATGATGGTGGTGGTTGTGTCTGATATAATTGGCTTCAACAGCTGATACTTATTGCCCGTGAGAAGTGCAAGACCAAGTATTAGTTTGAAATAATGATGTTGGTGGTGGTTGTGCCTTATATAATTGGCTTGAACATCTGATATGTTTTGCCCGTGAGAAGTGCAAGACCAAGTATTAGTTTGAAATAATGATGTTGGTGTTGGTGGTGTCTTCTCTTTGTTTTGAACAGCTGATATGTATGGCCTGTGAGAAGTGCAAATCCAAGTATTTGTTAAAAATAATGATGTTGGTGGTGGTGGTGGTGTTGTCAATTCTTTGGCTTGACCAGCTGATATGTATTGCCCGTTAGAAGTGCAAGACCAAGTATAAGTTTGAAATAATGATGTTGTTGGTGGTGGTGTCTATCTTTGGCTTGACCAGTTGATATGTATTGCATGTGAGAAGTGCCAAACCAAGTATTTGTTTGAAATAATGATGTTGGTGGCGGTTGTGTCTTATCTTTGGCCTGACCAGCTGATTAGTTTTGCCCATGAGAAGTGCAAGACCCAGTATTTGTTAGAAATAACGATGTTGGTTTTCGTTGTGTCTTATATACATGTAATTGGCTTAAACAGCTGATACCTATTGCCCTTGAGAAGTACAAACCAAGTATTAGTTTGAAATAATGATGTTGGTGGCGTTGGTGTCTTATATTTGGCTTGAACAGCTGATATGTATAAATCATTTTTTGGAAAACATATTCAAATGTACATGAACAATAACAAGGCTTGAACAAGCATCCTTAGGATTAAAAACCTATCATCTTATTGTTTAATTGCATCATGCATGTCACATTTTATACATATGCGATACAAGTGCTAAAATACTATTGAAATAAACAAAAACACATGGAAAAATCAGGGTTTTTGTGTTTCTAACGCTTATACTTTTACTAATGACAAAGGATGATTACTCCTTAACAAATATATTCTTTTGGTTTGAGTCATTAGGGTATAACCTTTAATTTATGAAATAATAAATATAAATGAGAGTTTTAAACAGTTATAATCCTATAATGACTAACTAACTACCACTTGCAGTAATAACATGACATTTTTCATTGGAAATTCCATTCATTTTTAGTAATGAATTGGGCATATGTTTAATTATATTTTATCAAGTTAATAAAAATCATTTCGCAGTTGTATCCCTTAGATTAATTAACAGATATTAATTATGACAAGGTAAACATTTCTGCAATGTATACTACTAGTACCAAAAATCACCTGTCATGGGGCATCATAAATTCTTAGTTGCAATTATTCAACTATCAGCTTAATAACCCAATGGAGTGTCGCCATGGCAAAAATTATCAAATTAAATTCTCATAATGTTTGTCCACTTATATACATTTCACTCTTATGTTAGTTTATCTTTCTAAAATATATAAAAAAATTCAATCTTATAAGATCTTTGTGAATGTTCAACAAAACACACAAGTCCAGTATGCTTTCTTCCGACTTTATACAACTCATCATTTTTCATAACTATTCTTCAGTTGTTCTTTTCTTTTCTCTTTAAAAAATATATATATATATTAGCATATCTTGTATAACATGTCTGAATTTATTGCTTTGTACAATCACTATGTTGTATGATCATATACATGTATACATTGTATGTATTATATTGAATTAAAAAAATAAAAAAATAAATTATCAAAGGCTCTGGCAGTCCGTTTATATGGACTACAAAAATTCTTATCTGTTATCATCAACACCCCCTAGTGATATATGGTTTCTAAACCCCATCCTGTTCTGCCATAAAGAACAATCAAGTGTGAGATATGGTTGTTATCAGATAAAATATTGATCAGACACTGGTCATGCATGGGTTAATTTGAGCATCATTTTCTTCAAAAAAGGCTTTATTAAACATTTACAGATTTTTCAACAGGTTTTAATGATATAATGCAATCTGAGATGAACAATAGGTGCATAAGCTACATATATAAATTATTTAAATAATGAAAGTAAATTTAAAGTATAACTTCAGTCACTTGTAATTCTGAGTTTGAAAAACGATTATACATAAAATATGACAGTTAAAGAATAAAATAAAAAGAAGACATTTCTAGTATGTAAACACAATAAAAGTATGTCTTAATTGTACTAACAGATGAAAAAGGCATATAAATACATTTTTATTTTAGTAGAGTATAAATAGTATTTGTAACAAGTTGTGACTACAACAATTAGAGATGAAAAAGTTTTAAAAAAAATATTCAAACCATATAAAGTTATCTATACAATACAATTCAATGGCAATGTAAGAGGGTGCAAAAGAACAACAATTATCACATTAATATTAAGTTATATTAAGTTGCGAGACAATAGCACTGAACAATTCTAATTTGCTTTCAAAGGATTGTTAGGTGTTTTCTTTATGCCCCTGGTAGGGTGGCATATAGCAGTTTAACTGTCTGTCTGTCTGTCTGTCTGTCTGTCTGTCTGTCTGCCTGCCTGCTGTCTGTCTGTCTGTCTGTCTGTCTGTCTGTCTGTCTGTCTGTCTGTCTGTCTGTCTGTCTGTCTGTCTGTCTGTCTGTCTGTCTGTCTGTCTGTCTGTCTGTCTGTCTGTCTGTCTGTCTGTCTGTCTGTCTGTCTGTCTGTCTGTCTGTCTGTCTGTCTGTCTGTCTGTCTGTCTGTCTGTCTGTCTGTCTGTCTGTCTGTCTGTCTGTCTGTCTGTCAGCATGTGCGTCCGTCAGAAAACTTTAACATTGGCCATAATTTTTGCAATATTGAAGATAGCAACTTGATATTTGGCATGCATGTGTATCTCATGGAGCTCAAATTTTTAGTGGCGAAAGGTCACGGTCAACCTTCAATGTCAACAAATCAAAGCGGTGCAGTAGAGGACATTGTGTTTCTGACAAACACATCTCTTGAGTAAGAGATATTTTTCATAATCATATTAATACTTAATGTATTTCTTGGCTCCTGTTATGCTTGTAATTCATTTAGTCATTTTACACTTGTAGAAGTTAAGCTTTGTAAACAATATAATATTTATAATGATAGCATTCTTTTACGTTTACTACACAAATTAACAGGCAACGAAATTCTTTAGGCTTATCCTTGAATGTGTGTTTATTCAATGTGTGAAAAATCTTTGCTGTTATATTGTCCAGTATATGCTATTATATCTTTAAATTTCAGAACTGAGATCAGATTGTACTACGCAAGGTCCAAGAAACTTTACCATACATGCCAACCCAAATCGATTCTGGTGATGTTCTCTCTACATATCGATGGACAAATGAAGCCCTCTATGAAGTGGACAAATTACACTGGATTGCTTATGATTTTTTCATATTAAGAAATAAACAACAGTGAACCAAATGAAACAAGCTTCAGTTAGGGCAATTTAATAACTTCACTACCATGACCACGAATGTTTGTGCTAAGGTACAGCTGGCTTGGTTTGGACACGTCACCATGCACCACTCTCTGTACAAGACTGTACTCCAGGGTACCCCTTGGTAGTGAAGCTTCCCATAAAGTTTTCATTGAATTCCGGTCATTAGTTGCTGAGAAATAGCCTGGACAAGAATTGCACTATATGTACAGTTAATGGAAAACTTCAAAGGGCCATAACTATGTGAAAAATCATCCGACCAGAACCCGCTGATAATATGCACATCTCCTCTTGGTAGTGAAGCTTCCCATAAAGTTTCATAAAGTTTCATTGAATTCCGGTCATTAGTTGCTGAGAAATAGCTCGGACAAGAATTGCACTATATGTATAGTCAATGTAACTCTGTGAAAAATCATCCGACCAGAACCCGCTGATAATATGCACCCAAGAAGAGGTGGTATATTGTTTTGCACATGTCGGTCCGTCCCTGTGTTGGTTCGTCCACCAAATGGTTTCTGGATGAAAACTCAAGAACGCTAAAGCGAAGGATTATGAAACTTCATAGGTACATTAGTCATGACTGGCAGATGACCCCTATTGATTTTCATGTCACTAGGTCAAAGTTAAAGGTCACAGTGACTCGAAACTGTATAATGGTTTCTGGATGATAACTCAAGAACGCTTAAGCCTGGGGTCAGGAAAGTTAATAGGGACATAGGTCATGAATGGCAGATGACCCCTTTTGATTTTCAGGTCACCAGGTCAAAGTTTAAGGTCACAGTGACTGGAAACAGTAAAATGGTTTCCTGATGATAACTCAAGAACGCTTAAGCCTGGGATCAGGACAGTTCATAGGGTCATTGGTTATGACTGGCAGATGACTGCTATTGATTTTCCGGTCACTGGGTCAAATGTCAAGGTCGCAGTGACTCGAAGCAGTAAAATGGTTTCCTGATGATAACTCAAGAACGCTTAAGCCTGAGATCAGGAAAGTTCAAAGGGACATTGGTCATGTGACAGATGACCCCTATTGATTTTCAGTTCTCTAGGTCAAAGGTCAAGGTCACATACATAACGTATTCACACAATGGCTGCCACTACAGCTGACAGCCCATTTTGGGGGGGCATGCTTGTTTTACAAACAGTCTTTGTTTTATTTAAGGAAACAAATCAAGTCAAAAAGAAACAGTTTTTAGCAATTGAATTATAATGAACCTCATATAAAACAGTTGTAAGTAATTTTAACATCATGAAGCTCATATAAACATTATTATTATAAACATTTCTTTTTTAATTTTATTCATTGCAAAAATCACTTTTAACAATATATACAACAATTATTTATGTATCTTTAAATTGATGTGTATATGGAATGTAAGCCATACTGGTTTTTGTTAAGATAATTGTTTGGATAAAAACTAAGATAAAACAAATAATTATTGAACAAGGTGTAGTTTTTTTGGGGAAGACAATAACATATTTTGCGATAAAGTGCAGCAGACAGAAACTGGATATCAACCACTATTTTGATATGTCCCTGTTTTATATCAATGTGATATGGTTCAGGGATGCTATCCTTTAAGTTTTAACACATACCGGTACACAGTTTCCATATAATGGTCAGGAAGAAGAGCCTGTTAACAAGTTTCACAAGGGCCAGGAAGTGGAATCTTTGACTTGTGTATAGATGGCATCAGAGGGGTTAGTAGTTAGGTGATTAGGGGATATATGGGTAGAGCTCTTAACTACATTAATTACAGTAAGCAAATTGAAATAGGACAGTATATTAAACCATTTCAAGTTGCAGAAAGATAGTATATGTACTCAACACACATCTTCTGAAATTACATCAACACCTGTCCCAACTTTTTGCTTAAATTTTATTGGCACGCTCTTTCCTCCATACTCGATTGTCTTTCAGCCAATATCCGTTCTTTTTTTACAAAAAAATATAATATGATAAGGGAAATGTCTTTGCTAAATGCATCCATCTATTAAAAGGAGCCATATTCGCAAACTGGGCGGAGTGGAGAGCGCACCTCAAAAGACACACCGCCAACAATCTGGCCACTATCATGTGAGGCACACGCTGATCATGAATCCCCCGACAATGACAAGTTCACTATGTTCCAACCTGTTCTATGTGGTGTCTCGTTTAACGAACAGCATTCCCTTCAAAACACACAATCGATATGTGCAGATCCCACTTTAACAAATCCTATTGAAGGTCCTCACACAAACACAACTCCGGCATCCCTTTAAAGTAAGTATTTTTATTCCATTTTTTTCATTTCATATGTAAAAACATACAATTATTAATATGTTGAGGTCTTATATATTTTCTTTTCAATATATAGCTTGTACCACACACGTAAATATTAGTGTTTTTTTACAATTTCTTTACTATTTTATATGGATGGCAAATCTAAGCAAATTTGTATTTGGTCAACCCATTTCGACATTCGAGCGGGAAAACTAAAAAAACTCTTTGATGACTTTTCTTTAAATAAATTTAAAGTAATTACATGGGCTTACACATACAGCCATTAATAAAGGTGTGAATGCATAATGATGTTAAATTCATAATCATTTTTCAACAAATACCAATAATTAATTAATTAATTGGTAAACTGTAATACCAATTAACTACTTGAATTAGTGGAAGTCAAACATATAGCACAGAAGATTCAATACTCTTGTGGTGTATCCAGTTGTTAAAAACTTAAATCACTTTTCCTTAAGTTTTATTCACTCTTAAAATAAACACAATTTTAAAGTAAAACATGGTTGTATACATATACTAAGTGCTCTGTTTGTTACTAAAAATCATCTGGATATTATATCATTTTCTACCCTTTAATTGCATTTAATTTAAAAAAAAATGAAATTAAATAGCTAACAAATTAATTTACAAATAGGTAGGGGCTAACGTCCTAAGGGGCAAATTTCTTGGGTGGCTAACGTCCTAAGGGGCTAATGTCCTACACTTAATATTAATTTATTTACAATTTAATAAATGTGAGATAGTTACCGTATATAATTTGTTCATTCTGTCCTCTCACTTTTGCATTATATTGTATTAGGACTAATAACACTAAAAATGTTATTCTTTTGCATTAAAATGTTGCATGATAGTTGGAGTGACTAAAAAAAGAAAAATGATTTCAATTCATAAATTTTATGTCTTTTCAT
Organism: Dreissena polymorpha; assembly: GCF_020536995.1. Classification (NCBI taxonomy): domain Eukaryota; kingdom Metazoa; phylum Mollusca; class Bivalvia; order Myida; family Dreissenidae; genus Dreissena; species Dreissena polymorpha. The sequence goes on from NC_068360.1 coordinate 33,486,305, forward strand.
TTATGCATATTCAAAGATTATTTTCAATGTATTTGCATGATGCTTTGGTTGAGTTTAAGGATAAAGTAAAGTTAAAAAAATCATTTGTCCCAAAATCCATCTCCTCTGAAGCCCTTGCTGGGATTTGAACCCAAACTTCTTTCCTCTGGCCTGGAAAGTATTCTTTCTTGAAATACAAGGGCATGTCAGAGGAAAACGAGCAATTTGAAAACTATTTACAAACAACAATATTTTATCTGTGGTATTATTTACAAATTCCATGAAGAAATTTTTTCATAGGATCTATCTTACACAACATCGGATAACACACATCTTTGAATCTTCAACACATTACAGCTTAAGTTCCTTTTTTATGAATTTGCATGGTTCATGTATTTTCAATTATTGAAATTATCCTAATTAAATGGTTATGGATTATTATGCCTAAAACATGCGCTAAATACTGGTATTAAAATCTAACAATATAGTATATGGTTTGGTTTTCCTCTGTTAATATCCCCAGAAATATGATACCATTTTAAGGGGCAATTGTTCTCATTTAATTTGTTTTTGTTTTTTGAATAATGTCATTTGTGTATGAATACAAAAAATAAAAGATCAATATACTAAAACACCAATATAATAATATGAATCTTAAAAGAAGAAAAGAAATTGTTTTAAGATTTCAGTCTGTGAACAATTCTGATTAAAAATATACATTGGCTAGTATCAAACTTGTTCAGTACTAGTACAACATAATAAACTAGAAATGGCCCGGCAGAAGCCGACGCGTATCCCCCGCCACATGTTTGACCCAGGGGCGCCCCGGGGTTGGTAATGGGGCCATGCATAGGTTAGATTGACCGTATTGTCATAAGAGAAGTTCAGTATCAATTTGAAGTGAATCGGTGTAGAAATTAAAAAATTATAGTAAAAGGCAATTTTGGGTGGGCTAGACCTATGTGAGCGGGGTGCCCCAGGGTTGGTAATGGGGCCATACATAGTTGAGATTGACCGTATTGTCATAAGAGAGGTTCAGTATCAATTTGAAGTAAATCGTTGTAGAAATTAAGAAATTATAGTAAAAAGCAATTCTGAATGGCCGTGGCCTATGTGGGCGGGTTGCCCCAGGGTTGGTAATGGGGTCATGCATACTTAAGGTTGACTGTATTGTCTTAAAAGAGGTTCAGTATCAATTTGAAGTGCATCGGTGTAGAAATGAAGAAATTATAGTAAAAAGGCAATTTGGTTGGATGTGGCCTATGTGGGCGGGTCACCCCAGGGTTGGTAATGGGGCCATGCATTGTTAAGATTAACCGTATTGACTTAAGAGAGGTTCAGTATCAATTTGAAGTGAATGGGTGTAGAAATGAAGAAATTATAGTAAAAGCAATTTTAGGTTGATGTGACCTATGTGGGCGGGGCGCCCCAGGGTTGGTAATGGGGCCATGCATAGTTGAGATTGACCGTATTGTCATAAGAGAGGTTCAGTATCAATTTGAAGTCAATCGGTGTAGAAATGAAGAAATTATAGTAAAATTAACTAAAAAAAATGAGTAAAAATCTCTGACCCGGCACCACCCCAACCCCCATTACTTTTGACCCAGGGGTCAGATCAAAATTCCAAATACTGCAGGGTCGCACATATGCTCATAGCTAACATGTGTGTAAGTTTCAAGGTTCTAGTGCTAATAGTGTAGGAGGAAATAGTGGCCAGGACGGACAGACAGACAGACAGATGCCGGAGATTACCACAATATCCCCACGCTTTTCAAAAAGCGTGGGGGTAATACTTCAAGACAGGAATTTACTGTTACATGTAGATCAGATAATGATTGGACATAAATGAAGGGGTCAAAGGTATCTGCCGGATGTTACACCAAAGGCAGCATACCCGGCTATACACCGTGTACTAGCAAACCTGCTTACAATGCCAGCTACCTCAGCCTCGCGTGAGCGTTCCTTCAGTTCTATGCGACGTATCAAATCGTACATGATAAACACCATGTCTGGTGAACGGCTTCCTGATTAAGGACTCCTTCCGATTCACAAAGAAACGGATGTTTCGATCAATTAAATCATCAACACATTTGCCTCGGTTAAATGTAGAAATATTGATTTCATGTAATTGAGGCACTTGTTAGAACAATTAGTGCAATAGATCGGCTATAAGTAAGTTTTGCACTCAACACGTTACGGTGCCGTTATAGACATGCAGACAGTAGTATTGGAAATAATTCTCATGGTTTGACTTGTGAATAAGTGGAGTGTTACACTTTTAAATGTTTCTCTATTCCATATTGTTTTAAAATTCAGTTCTCTGGTATAATGATAATACAGTAAAATTTAGTTCTCTGACATTGAGATAAAACAGTAAAATATCAAAGAAAGACAGGCCAAAGTTGTATATTTTGTTATCTTATTATTTGTCTAGATATGCTTTAAATCTCACCACAGGCGTTATAGTATTTAATAATGTTCAGGGGGATGACCCCCGGACCCCCCTTTTTATGTATCATATCCGGGCCTACAGCTTAAAAATGCTAGCTACGCACCTGCCTAGTGCCTACTTCAACGCCAGTTCTTAGTAGATTTCACTCGTTTAAATTAGCATATCAGTGCCAACGCTGGTAAAACATATTATATCATTTATTCTTGACGCTTTACTGGCGCTTTCTTTTTCTTTCTTCGCTTCTTTAGTCCGCTGTCATGCATTCTCTCATTGATCGGCAAATTTTATCTAGGGTATTTTAATGTTATTTATAATGATTTAATAATAATTTTGCGGCGTACACATTTGCCTTGAGGCCACTAGAGGCCACATTTATTGTCCGATCTTCATGAAATTTGGTCAGAAGATTTGTGCCAATAAAAAATTGGACGAGGTCGACATTGATTCCGGTTGGTTCAAAAAATGGCCGCCAAGGAGCGGGGCATTTTTTCTTATATGGCTATAGTAAAACCTTGTTAACACTCTTAAAGCCACATATATTGTCCGATCTTCATGCAATTTTGTAAATAGATTTGTACCAGTGATATCTTTGACGAGTTTGTATATAGTTTCAGTTGGTTGAACAACGTGGCCGACAAGGGGCGAGGCATTTTTCCTATTATGACTATAGTAAAACCTTGTTAAAACTCTAGAGGCTACAATTATTTTCCGATCATCATGAAACTTGGTCAGAAGATTTGTCCCCATGATATCTCAGTGGATTTCGGTTCCGGTTGCTTGAAAAACATGGCCGCAATGGGGCGGAGCCTTTTTCCTTATATGTTTATATATGGCTTTAGTAAAACATTTTTAACACTCTAGTGGCCAAACTAATTTCCGATCTTACTGAAACTTGGTTAAAAGATATGTCCCAATTATATTTTGGATGAGTTCGAAAATGGTTCTGGTTGGTTGAAAACATGGCCTGGTGAGCGGGGCATTCTTCCATATATAGCTATAGTAAAACCTTGTTAACACTCTAGAGACCACAATTATTTTCCGATCATTATGAAACTTTGTCAGAAGATTGGTCCTAATGATATCTTGGAAGAATTCGACAATGGTTCAGGTTGATCGAAAAACATGACCGCTAGGGGGCGGGGCATTTTCCTAATATGGCTATAATAAATCATTGCTAACACTCTAGAGGCCACATTTATTGTCAGATCATCATGAAACTTGGTCAGAATTTTGGCCCCAATGATATCTTCTAAAAGTACGAAAAATTCCTTTCGGTTGAAAACATGGCCACCAGGGGGCCATTTAGTTCACTCTTCATGAATTGGTAAGAACATGTGTTCGAATTGTATCATGGGTTTCACAGAACAGGTCAGTTGCTTTGTATCTCAGGTGAGCTACTTTGGGCCTTTCAGGCCCTCTTCTTTAATTTGTGCGTGAGTTTCATGAATCTTCTAATAATTTCTACTTTAAAGGTGCCTTTTCACGTTTTTTAAATTGACAAAATTTTAAAAAGTTGTTTCAGATTCGCAAATTTTCGTTTTTGTTATGATATTTGTGAGGAAATAGTAATACTGAATATTTACCATGCTCTAAAATATCCATTAAATGCACCTTTTGACGATTTGGAAACCTGAAAATTATAAAGCGTTGCAAAGCGAAAGGAATTAATAATTTGGAAAGTTATGTTATTGTCGTCATTATTGTCGTTATTATGTTAAACTACGAGGATTGCTTATATAAAGTAAAAAAATACATCCTCTCAAAGCTTGAGCACGGATGGCCGAGTGGTAAAAGCGGAAGACTTCTTTTTATTTCCTTCTTCCTTATTGTACTGACATCATCTGGCGTATCTTCGTACTTTAATTCCAGAACTTCAGGGGTCAATGGTTCAAGCCCAGTTGAGGGTTACTTTTTTCTTTTTTTAATTGTATTCTTGTTTTATTTTAACTTGAGATTTTAGGTTAAATGTTTATATTTCTCAAAATAAAGCATTTGATGACAAACTTCAACATATGACAAAATCTGTGAAAAGGCCCCTTTAAAGGAATACTGCTATAAATGACACATTCTGCTTGTATGGTATTTTTTGTTTAAAGGAAGTCTCTGCTTAGCAAAAATCTATTTAAGACGGAAAGCGTCCTCCCTGATAAACCTGTGCAGACTGCGCATGCTTATATGGGATGACACTTAACACATGGATTAAGCCCCATTTTCCAAGAGCTTGGCTTATTTGTCTACAAACGGTAACCCCTTTATTTCAACTGTAGTGTGCTTGGTGTTATATATTTGTATACGTGTGCAGGCCTTTTTATTTCATCTTTATAAAGATCTTTGTAAAAAAAATAAGTCGCAAATTTTTCAGAATTGTGACAGAATGAGTTGCAATCTGTTCAAAATTGTGACAAATTAGTGGCAAACTTTTTGAATTTATGAAAAGTTGAGTCCCAAACTGCTTTAAATTTTTAAGAACATTTTTGAAAACGGCCATTGCCTAAGTAGGAAAAAAGCCCTGATATGGTGACCCCTGTGTGTCTATTGAAGTGTGCTTGGTGAGCTTGTAAGTCGACTGACTGAGAGGTCCGAGGTGGAGCTGGTCTTCATGGCACTTGGTCACTTCGGAAACATACCAAACATGTCTGTGTCAGGTTATTGAATTGGTTTTCATTTTAATTAATATATAAAGGTATAGGGTATATATATATATATATATATATATATATATATATATATATATATATATATATATATATATATATATATATGTTAGTAAGTGTATTCGTGTCAAAGTGTCTGAGTGTGTTCCTCAGTGCAGTTATGTTCCGCAGTGCATCACTGTTCCATCTTTATTTTAGCTCACCTGACTGAGCACAAAGTTCTCATGTTGAGCTATTTTGGTGGATGGCTTACAGGCATTAATAGTCTTCAGGAATGTTTCGTCAGTCGTCAACAATCTCTTCCTAAACTACTGCACAGATTTTCGTCAAACTTTGCAGAAATACTGATTGTTTAACCCACTCATACATGTATTCAAATCGTTATGAACTGCTGCACATGTAGGTCCTCAGAGCTAAAAATAAATTGCACATTAGGAGAAAGTAAACACGCAAGGTTCACGGGTTAAATTGTTGGTTAATGTCCCAGGGGTATTCAAATAGTGGTTCAAGTAATGCTCCTGGGGGACAAAATTAGCTCTGCCATGGGGATTAATAATTTCGCTTATTTGTATAAAGTAAAAGCTGTTATCTCCCACCAAAGGCGGAGTCTGTCAGTCCGTCTGTCAAAAAACCTTTTAGGGCTATATCTCAGAAACTATATAAGATATCAACATGAAAATTCATAGGTGTATAGATATCAAAGAGGAGAAGTGTAATTCACAAGAACCGTAACTCTAAATTTTCTTTAATAAGAGTTATTGCATTTTGTTTGTTTTTATTTGATGTTACTTTTTTGTGCTGTATCTCAAGTACCATGCAGGACATTAACATACAAATTTCCATGGGCGTATTTATATTAATAAGGAAAAGTGCTTAAGAAACATAATCTTTCGTTTTCTTAAATAAGAGTAATTGCCCTTTGTTGTGTTTGTATGATGGGAATTTTAGGGCTATATTTCCGATACGATACAACGTTTCAACATGAAACTTCATGTGTATGTAGAAATCAATTGTAATGAGTGCCATGTACAAGAATCATAACCCTACACTTTCTTAACTAAGAGTTATTGACCTTTGTTGTTTTTGTATGATGTAATTTTCAAGGCTATATCTCAGATACCCTACAAGATTTCAACATGAAACTTCGTATATGTATCAATAAGGAGAATTTCAATGCATAAAAACAATTACCCCTACACTTATTTATTTTTCATGATAATACCGTATATCAAAGGATTTTCACCGGTCCATAAACACAGTTTATTTGGCGGGGATATCAATTCAACGAATTTGCTTGTTGATGTTTCAGGTTGTTTTCCACAACGACCTGCTCTCAATCAAGACTCTCTTGGACCTGATGAAGGCAAAAAGGTAACTTCCGCACGAGAAAAAGATCGGACACTATTGTATTGAAGTGCTACACATTTTCTAGCGTCGAAATCGTTTCTAACATAAAAGACGCCTAAGTACTTCATTGCAGTAACCATGCGATTGTATATACGCAAATCTACATCTTTTTGCAAATGGTCATGAACAGCAAAGTGTTCTAGTGCACGATGCGTGTGCGCTACACTAAATAATAGACATGAGTAATCATTTTGCTTTATTTCTGTTTGACAATTGTGCTTCAAAAATGTGGTAAGCGTCTCTCTGTATGTGTATTTCATGTTCGTTTACGTGACATATGAACCAGCATTTAACTTTTCTTCTAAACAAATTCATATAACAAACACTTTATATAGGATAGTTTATTAAGCTCATGATATTGAAAGAGGTATTCAGTAACAGACAACTATCGAGATTAACTAGCTAAAAATATAAACAATAACAATTTGCATAAAACGTACATAATAACAGAAATGTGTATATCCATTAAACATAAACATGAGTTGTCATTTAAAAAGAAAATCGTTTTTTTTTTCGATTCTTGAACACAAAAAATATATACAACAGCTGGACAAAGATGATAAGTAACGTAAATCATGAAGTGTCAAATTAACATTGTCAGAAATTAATAGCCGGAGCAAATGAAAATTATTTTAAACCAGACACTTGGATTATGGTCTATTTTTTTACAATATTGTATATGGTTCTTTCGTACTGAAAACTGTGCATTTTTACATTTATTAACCTGAATACATTTCGACGAATTAAAAGTGTATTAAAAGGTGAAACTTCGACTGCACCCGCAGAAGAGAAACCTTATTGTAGCACATTGTAAGGAGCCAATTGCCAAAAAGTGCAACAATGCTCAAAAGCACAAGACACAACAATTTTAGTAAACAAAACTAATATAAAGGTGCCCATAAAAATATGTCTAATAAATCGTTCAACGCGACCACATTTAAAATAAATTACAGCACTAGTTCAGTGCGTACAGACGCGCGCCTTCTTTGTTCGAGTTTCGAGTAACTCGCCAGCTAGATTTGCGGTTCGAGAAGTCAGTTACAACATGCGAAAACGTTTGTTGAATCAAATGTCCCAGTATATTTTTAGATAGATCTTTTCACATGCGCTCATAGTGATAGGTCATGTGACTTAAGTAAAATGACATAGAAAATAAATTAAAACATCCTTATCTTAAACTGAAAGGGTTACGGATTTAATACGGATGTGTTCCACATTGTATAGTGTCATGTACTAAGTTTGTTCAAATAATGTTGATTGCAAAATTGAAACGACCTTGACTGTGTATTGTTTTTGTATTAAAGTTTTTTTGTTTCTGAGAATAAATATTTCCTGCTGATTATTTATTACAAGCTATCATTAAAATCGTTCGCAAATGTTTTTATATCATAAATATATGTCTATAATTTGCTTTTACATTTTTTTAATTGCCAATGTTAATTTAATCTTCAACAGTTATTGGTACACATAACACCATTTATGTAAGTTTGCATTGCCGAAAACATAAAAATCATCGCAATTCTATAGGCAGTCAATGTTTCCGTCGTATGTAATTATTGCAAGAAATTAAGGTCAAAGCCTAGCTTAGACAGCTTCGCCAAAACTAACAAAATGGATTTATTACATTATGAAAACTTGATTTTGAATTCAGACTGAATACCAAGCCAATGTCATACAAGAAGCATATGCTCGTTGAAATTGCAAGTATACAGAATAACTACCTTATACGTGTAAAATGAAGCATTATATCAAAGTTACAGTTGTTTACAGGAGTGAACTTTTATAACCAAAATATATGTTGTTTCATCTCATTATATTTACAAACTTAATTAAACATGCGAGGACCTTTTAATATAAAATAAATAAATTATATTGAATACAAGGACAATAACTTATTTTGAAGTTTCTTACAAATACAAAAACTCATGAATATAACTTTTTTCTGTGTCCTAATTAGTAATCAATAGTAGTAGAAAAAAGACAAAAATAAGAATCAGCTTTATCAAAGAGAGCATCGTTCTTTGAGAAATTACAACGTCAGAAATTTAAAATCAACTTCGGTGTAAACATTATCTAAAACAATGTCAACAAAACGAAGAAAAACGATTAGCCAAATAAAGATCGGAATATATATATATTTTGGAAATGTCAATGTCATACAGAAATCACACCTGGTGAACAACGTGCCCTGCATGCCAATCTCACTTTGAATCTTAAATGCTATTAAATATGGCGATATCAAACGTATTATAGAATATTCATTACACAACAGCGTAGTTACAAAATTTATTACATCGTCAAGTGTGCTTTTCAATAGTTTCTCAGACTGCAATACAGTGTGATTTTTAAAAATAGCATTCCGCAACAAAACGTTACTAACACTGGCGGTCAGAATGCCGATGCTGTGTTCATTTACGAAACCTGACCTTCGCTCGTTTGTCGGCCACCGGCGTCGAACAATCTGAAAGACACACATTGAGTCGTCGTGTTATTCTACAGAAAGCAACGAGAAATTCAAGCGATACAACGATATCATTATGAACGGGCATAAGACTGACTGCTATTTAAACATATTTCAATGGATCACTTTACAGTCTTACTTTTGAAACACTCGAATATTGTCTATCACACGAAAAATGGACTTTATGGAAACGAAAACTATCACGAAGCCATGGCTATTTGAAGGATTAAATCAAATCACTTGGAAAAGACCGGACTACTTGCGCTCAATTGGTCATTGCCGACTCAGGTACTACTTAAAGTTCACCGGATACTCTAGTATACTACAAAGTAACCGGTGTAAGGAAAATATACTAAAAAGTACCCCGGAGTATGGCCAAGTGCCTTTAATGGTATTTTCCGTACCCGAGGTACAGTGTTCTATACTTAAGAGTACCCCGGGTTTTTAGAAGTACCACATGAGCCTCAAACAACCAACTGAGCACTACTTGCCTCGAGGGTCGGATGTGAGGGCGCACTGCAGCGCGTTCCTGATCTCCTTTAAGGTGTCAATATTATTGTTTCCGATCCGTGCGTTGTTACTTCGCGGAGCCGGATGCTGCGACTCATCTTTTTTCACTGAAACATTCAGACCAAATTTACTACAGGTACAAAGGGGCATTTTAGTAAAACAAATGACGCTGTTTATAAATCACCGCCCTCGCCGGTTGCTGAATTTCCAAAACCATATCGTCTGCTAATATATATATGGACACACTACTAAAAGATAACGTTTACAAGAAAAGGTAGGTCCATCATACAGGAAACGGAAAACAAAATTCAATGATTGTAACGTACCTAATCGTTTAACGGATTTGCCGCCAAATATGAGTCTTTTCAATTTTTTCAATATAAAGTCAACCATTTCATCGCCCGTGTCCTTCTTGGCTTCATCGTGTACATCATCGATTGCCTTGCTGAGCAGCGCCAGGAACATCGTAAGGACCAGGTAGACCACGAAGCCGATGAATAACAGGAAGTAGATCTTAGCCATGTAGGGGCTCGTGTTATCCATCTCCGTGAACCTGTTCTTGCCGATCATGCTGAGAAACATGGTTTGCAGGGAGGAGTAGATGTCCTTGTAGTACTCGAGATGGGCGCCAAACAGCAACCAGCCGGGGATGCAGTAAATGGTGAAGCACGCGGTAAAAAAAAGACCGAACCAGATCAGCTGCGAGGCGGCCTTCTTGAATATCCGTACTACTGTGCCGATGCGCTTGTTGTAGCCGAGCACGTTGAGGAGTCGAAGAGTTGCCATAAAGCAGAGGATTCCCTGCAGGAGTACGAGCATTTCGTTCCATAGAGCGATGTGATAGAAGTTGATAAACGCCTTCTTGTCCTCTTTGAATACGGACATGGTTTGACTGGTCATCACGTGTCGAACTAAATACATTGCAATGGCCACGTATCCTAGGATGACAAAAACAAGATCATACACCTGCCAAGCGTCGCTAAAAAACGCTTTCTTTTGTTGCACAATCATGACGATGATCATAACCGTGAACTCCACCATGTACACGATGTATATCAGCTCGCACGCCAGCGTGTAAAGGCCCATGGGACCGACGTGCTGGTACACATTCATGGTATGTATCCCATAGTAGACGAACGCGCCGCCTGTCTCCGGGAATTCTACCAAGAACATGTTGAACGTAAAGATATTGGCTTGTAAGCAGAAAAGGGTAAATTCTAGGGCAACTGCTCTTGTGTGACGGTCAATCCAGGAATTCAGGTAAAGCTCGTTCACAATTTTCTGACTTACTAGCATATTGACGTCCAACTTCGCGATGTATCCTCCTCCACCATATATATTGTACCTCCCTGCGATGGGTATTCCCCAGATATCTAACGCCGATGTGAAGTTCCAGGCAGCGGATGAGAAATCGTAGATACTCTCCTTGTCGTCGCACGGCCCAGCCTTCCAACCGATGCAGAAGGCACCTGTTTCCTCGTCCGGCTCGTTATAGTTCTTATAACATTTTGTTTCATCCATGTACTCGTTTTTGCAGCGATCTGAAATTGTGAACGATCGTATGTATACACTAAGAAATGATATTGTTGATTATTTAAATAATTTGCATTTTATCCTTCTATAATCTTCTATAATTTCCACAGAGGAAAAAAACAACTATAGTGGTTATTATTCTGCCAGATTTTGTTGCAATCCAAAATAATTTCTTATCGATATCTATACATTAAATTTCATTCAGCTGTCAAATGTTTGGTCAGTCAAAGTTGTATACTCGAGCCTGAATTTAGCTGTATGAAAAGTGATGGTCGTAGTTGTAAAACTATATGGAGGCTAAGCAGTGAACATGCACCTGATTTAATTCTGAGTTGTCGCAGTCGAGGGGGACCGACCCTGTACTTAGTTCCTTCTTCAATGAACTGCTGTAAGCGCCAGTGGAGCGTCTCGTTATTGATATCAACTTCCGGGAACATCCGGGGCAGCACCGTTTTGTTGAGCCATTCAAAGTAATCCTGTTGCTTTTTTATCTACAATACACATATTTCATCAAGTCTCGATGTTCGTGACTTTAAATTTGATATCTCTGTAGATATCTACACATAACGCGATTAATAAATCGAATGTTATATGAAATTGAATGAACACTCAAGACAAAACAAAAAAGATCCATTAAAAATAAAAATAAAAACATAGCAAATAAACGTATGACTAATTTTAAGTATGCAACAATAAGAAGACATACTGCTCACGAATGAATATATGTACCAACCTCAGTAAATTTCGGTAACTCATGTTCAGTTTGGTGAGGAGGTGGGTAATTTTTATTGGGAGGTGCAATGAATGCATCCATAGTTTCCTTGTAAATAAGGTAGGAGCGTCCGTCACGATTACTGTAGGCGATACTGAAGATTATCCAGCACATGAGGAGGTTCAGTATGGTGTCCCGGATCGCCCTGTTCATTTGCAGCTCCTTCTGCCGCAGACGCTTGGCTTTCTTCAGATGCCCCTTGGCCAGAGGGGGCGCTGCGAGCCGCATACCGCCTGCAGACGACATTGTATGAACAAGGTGCGCATACCGCCTGCAGACGACATTGTATGAGCACAATCTCGCATATTGCCTGCAGACGACATTGTATGAACACGGTGTCGCATGGAATTGTTTTATATGGATGGCATGGTTTCACATGCAGATGACACCATGTGCTGTCTATAGGTATCACGACTTTGCTTTTAGGCGACACTGTTTTTTAAGATAGCATGGTATCTTTAAAAAAGTAAAACTTCCTGTAGAAAACAGTAAGATCTTTAAAAAGTAAACAGAAAATAGGTAGATCTTAAAAAAGTCAAGCTTCCTGCAGAAAACGTTGTGCTTGCTTGGTGCGGCATGCCGACGACCTTGTATACAGGTCTATAGATAACGTATAAGCTACGTACACGACGCTGTATTTATAGATAACACGTTTCTTCCCGCAGCTGGAAAAAGTTTCCGTTGTTTATCGACAAATACAAATATTTGAAATTATGATGCTTGGAATAAAACTACGCGCGCGTTTGCATAATGTCGCCGGCAGACAACATTGTAAATAACAGAGAACAAGGTGCCACGTGCAGACAGTATTGAAGGCATGGTTAATAAGGATAACATGGTGCCAAATGTATTGTTAATAACATGGTGTAGCTTATATCTAAATGATTATTTAAGTTAAAATAAAAGATTACCAGACCGCCCCCTGAGACTTTTCGAGTACTTCTTTATGATGGTGCTTCTGTCGATGATCGCCTTGGAGTCGGAGTTCGAACGGAATACGATCGTGAACACCAAAGTCATCAACAAAACCTGCAGTATGCAAATGCATGTGCGTAAAATGGCGTCCCATATCAGCCTGTGCAGTCAGCACAGGCTTATCAATGATGACACTTTCCGCGTTAACTGAATTTTCGTTTATATGAAACCTTTAAACGAAAAACACAATAAAAGCGGAAAGTGTAAAATCAATGCTTGAAGATCAGTTTAATCTTGCGCTTTTTGACGTTTATAATGCGCGAAGTTAATAGTTTGGGAAAAAGTAAATAATAAAAACTATTCATCAAGGCTGCAGTTTGAAACCAATTTTGATTAATGAGTTCCAACCTGACCTATCGGAAGACACATATATGTTCAAAAACTTTGAAGAAAATCTTGCCGAACGCTTACATGCAAACAAAAACACACATTTAAGACCAGGTACATCAAGTCTGACCGTAAAGTGCATTTGAGTAAAGTGTCGTTCCAGATAAGCCAGTGAAGTGCACACAGGCTACTCAGGGACAACACTTTCCGCTTGAAGTGTGCAGTGAAGTCGGCCTAGGCTATGGTTACCTTTACGGGGTCAAGACAGAATATGGACTCAAAGCAGGAGAGGAAGAAGCTGGTGAGCCACTCTTCTGACTTCTTCTTGCCCCATTCCATGCTGTAGAGCATGATGAAAAACGCGCATAGGAACCATATGAGGAAAACCAGGAACCAGGCGAGGTACGTGCACTGGTACGGCAGCTTCAGGCCCTGACAACAAGCGCAAACGCATGTTCGTAAAGTGTCGTCCCTTGATAAGCCTGTACAGTCCGCACAGGCTAATCAAGGACAACACTTTCCACATTTACTGGATTTTCGTTTGAAAGAAACCTCATTAAAAGGACTAAATCCATACAAGCGGAAGAGGTGGTCCCTCATCGACCTGTGCAGACTACACAGGCTAATCTGTGATGACACTTTACACACATGCATAAAGCCCAGTTTCGGGCATTCGGATTTGTGTTTGCATTATCGCTATTGATCAACCAGTAAGCTACAATGTTGAAATTTTCCGAGTAGCTTCATGGCCGGTAATGGCAACGGCAATGTGCTGTTTATTGGCCGACAAAAATATGCATTGAGAAACACATTTAACAATTCTTACCAAAGGATCGAGATGTCATCTTGTGATATTTATTTGAACGTAAAACCACGATAATGGTGGTACATAAAAACGGTAAATATAATTAGCATTGCTTATTTTTAAAATGTCGAGATTCCTTAAAGGCGTCAGTGCTTGGTAATCGCCATCTACTGACTGTCAGTAGTTTTTCTAGTCGCGCTGCATGCTCGCCATTGGTTACTGTCAGATATCAATTATCAGGTAAATTATAAACACGAGGAACAAACCAACAAGACAAAGAAGCTATTTCAGCTACAAGGGCGTTGATACATTCTACTAAATTCAATATTTCAGTGTACATGGATATGAAGGGGCGATTGTGTTATACCATATCACGATTCTTATTTTGTGTTTACCTCTAGTATAAACAAACTACAGACGTTAACAAGAAAAGGGGAAAAATACCAACCTGCGTTGAAGGGTATCCTTTCTGGACAAGACACTTTTCCAGCTGAACGCTGCGCTGGTGCTGTTTTTCGAGCCAGTCGTGGACCATCGGGACCCGGATCTTGGTCGACCTCTCACCGGGTTTGAACAAGGTCGTTTTCGGGTCAACGGGCTTGGGTTTGGAGAGTTTGAAGAGGTAGATGAGGAGGATAGTGGGAGGCGTCACAATCAGCGCCGAGATGAAAGAGGTGTATACCTACAAAGATCATGTAATGAAGCCTCGTTCTGGTAAAAATGAGCTTAAAGCATCCGCGTAAAGTTTCGTACCAGATTAGCCTGTGCAGTCAATGTTTGTCCCCCCCCCCCCCCCCCCCCCTCTGAAAACAAGAATAATTCCACTGTAAACACCTGTTTCAACGAAAATCGGAAAGGCCCAATTTGGATGCCCGCGCCGTACTCGATGTCTCCGTCCTTTCCCTCTGCCCGGAAGAACATGGCGTTGGCAATCAGGCTGAGCATGATGAATGTCAGGGTGCAGGAAACCCGCTGACAGCGCGTGTAGTTGCTGGTCTGCGGCCGGTATGCGATAGACACCCACATGTGACTCTCTGTGCATCGTGCAGGCAGGGATATAGACAAGAATTAACGCTACGGATTTAACTGTAACGAGGTCTTGTAATTGTACTAACCAAAAGATTTTTAAAATATGCTTACGGAGAGATACAAACAAATAGATTGTCATATATTCGTGTACGGTTTAATGCAACGAAACTGTCTGATAATAATAGTATTGGGATTCTACAATTGCTGAAATTTGTGAAACCACAATTTTCAGTTCAATACTATTTTATTAATTTTACTAAAATATATGCTGAATGCATAATAAAATGAAATGATGTGCGATTCCTATTGTAATTTATAAATGATGCTGCACGGAGGACTTTTGCTTGTTGATGTTGGATAACGCATACACAAGACAGGAAAAAAACAGACACTTAATGTTTAAATTATCACACCAAAACACATGCTCTTTTAATTTAATGATATTCAGATTTAAAGCATGTTTACGGTAATTCAATCACAATGAGCGATAGAGGGATAAAACGGGGTTTACAGCATGTGAGCTAAGATTCGTCCCAGATTAGGGACGCTAATAAGAGACTTCTATTAAACAAAAAAATACAACAAAAGCGGACAGTATCGTCTCTGATAAGTCTGTGCGGACTGCACAGGCTAATCTAGGACGACACTTAACGTACATGCATCAAGCCCCGTTTTCTCAGAGCAAGGATCATCTATTGTTTTACCGGCAAGCATCTCCTTGGCGTTCCTGATAAAGCGTTGGTTGAACTGGTTAATATTCTCCGTCTTACACACCGGAATTACGCACTGTAGCAAGCCGTCGTCTTTCTCGAGCGCCATCCAGCGCTCCGCCTGGAATATGAATCTGCGAACAAAAGAATTGTGAAAAGGCGGTTAAATGAATGTGCGATTAGTGTCGTCCCAGATTAGCCTGTGCATTCCGCCTAAACTGGATTTTTGCTAAAAAGAGACTTTCTTCAAACAGAAAATATCAAAAAAAGCAAAAGTGTCGTCCCTGGTAAGACTGTGCGAAACGCACAGGCTAATCTTGGACGACACTTTACGCATATGCAGTAAACCCCTTTTTTACAGAGCATGGCCTATCTTAATTGTTGTTTTTCATTTGAGTCAAAATAATTATTGAAGAGTGGAAGTTCAAAGATACATAGGGAAAACTTTCTATTGATCAAACTGTCTGAACACTGCACCTCATTAATCGAAGATTTTAATGTTTCCCATGCGGTGCTTATTTTGTACGGTGGCTTATTCCTGCCAAATAGATCTTGTATTAGCGGGTTTGAAGGTCGACAGCGCGCCAGATCCACACATTTATTTACCAGAACGACACACATTTTGATTAAATTCATTAATGTCGTTTCGGCTCCTATTTTTTCTTTTTTGTCGTTCTAAGAGTAAAGAGTCGTGGGGGTCGGGGAGGGGGGGAGGTGGTCAGGGAACTTCTTCAAATCCGCCAAACCACATGAACGGTATGGCAGAAATCGGTCACAATAGTTTTGTTCAACATGAACAATCAAAAGCTATTTGTCAACAGTATATATGTGTATGCAGAATCTTTAATTTTAATGTATGGCTTTTATTGTTGAATTTGTGCCGCATTCTGTGAAAACGGGTCTGAATGCCCTGTGCTGGTCGCTAATCAGGGACGAAATATTTCGCTTTTATTGAATTTTTCGATTACAGGAAGTCTCTGCTGAGCGGAAATTTAGTTAAGGCGGAAAGTGTCGTCCCTGATTAGCCTTTGCAGATTGCACAGATGGCTTATCTAGAAGGACACTTTACACATATGGATCAAACCCCGTTTTTCAAGATCGAAGCTAATATGAATATTGTAAGCGCTTATACGAACGTTTCGTTTCTCTGCACGTCCTGCACCTCTATGCGACTCAAGTACCAGCCAGAGTGCTTGCCGCCGCCCGAGTTGTCGTGCCAGATTAGGATGTACTCCAGGTCTCCCAGGCACATCGTCGTCGACAACAGGAAGTTCAAGACGCTGCCGTTCGCAAATTCCTTAAATCAGCCACACATCTTTTTCAGAAATGTTATCTTAAAACAAGCATTTATTAACAGTAATTCATAAGTCTATGTCTTTAAAGTGCTATTACCGCGGTATTTACGAGTTCGAGTTAAGAAAACAATGTCTTCAAACAAATCAATCGAATATGTTTTATTAAATTTCTAATATACGGAAAACCTCAATTTTGTATTATCTCAAAAATGCAGAATGAGAAGCGTATGTCTTGCAACGAACAAACACAAACACTCAAGGATAGGGTAAAAAGGTACGCTCATATATAATTTCTGATTGCATCACAGTTATTCATCAAAAAGAAGCCAATGGGCAGAAGCACATACATTAAACAGATTTTGTAAAACAACAACAACAATACAATGACTGAGAACGCCTCTACATAATCTTTATGTAATCATATAAATGAGCATCGCCCCGGGATAACAGGGTATAATGCTTGTGCTTAAAGTGCCGTCCCAGATATGCCTGCGAAGTCCGCGCAAGCCTATCAGCGACGATACCTTCCGCTTTAATGAAATTTTCGTTTAAAGGAAGTCTATTATTAACAAAAAAACAACAGTCTAAGCGAAAAGTGTCGTTCCCGACTAGCCTATGTGGACTGCACGGACTTATATGGGACGGCAATTTACGCATATGCATTAAGAACCGTTTTCTCGGAGCAAGGCTGAAGAATTGCTAACCTTTCTTACGCCATCGGAGAGCTCCCGGACCTGTGTGTCCATAACCGCGCTGGAGATAACGAAACACACGCGAGATCTCGTGCCGGCCCCTGGGCGGATCCCGGTGATCACCTTGATGACGTAAAAGTAGTCGTCCAAAGAGAAGTTGTCGGCTAATGGCGTCACGCCCCACTGAAGTTACACCGGAAGTAATATGGACCACTGTACGTTCATGCAAAATTATGCGGATCCCTCCTTAAATTAGGTAGATTATATCTTGACGGTACCTATTTACAGAACAACGAATAAGTAATTTTCCGAGTTTGTCCAATATTTCAAAAAAGCAACAGACAACATCTGAAGGAGCAAAACAAAAGGACATACACATAAACAAACTATAGACAATCCCATAATTGACCGCCGCCATATTGGCTATTACGTGACCCGCTGCCTTGACGGTACTGAATAATCTGGTAGACTACAGCGTTCAAAGATCTCGCAATAAACAAAGGTTAGAAACATGAATGAATTATACTTCACATCGTTAAAAATAAAAGTTGACACAATTATTACAGATTTCTTACATATCTGTCTGTGCAACAATATTCAGTGACAACACGTAATGTTTAAGGTCGAAATAGCTGGGGGTTTAAAAAATCCTTTCAGTTATGTCTTTGCTTAAAAGACAATTATTTCTTTATTGAATGTAATTATTCGAAGATGATTTTAAAGGTTACGTCAGCATCTAAAGTCTGAAGTAAACTTTGTGATTTTTAGCGTTATAAGTGGAATATGTTTAGCGAAACTTTGACAGATATAAGACCGAGGTACACAATTGTATTGAAATCAGAAATCTGCCTTTGTTTAAAACATTTTTATTTCTTTATTAAAAATGTCTACAGTTCCGGAGATACTCATTAAGAATATTTATAAGATTCAAGACCGACGCAGACTCTTTTATTGAATAGTACAGATCTAAGTTTTTTTTAAACATTTATTAGTTCGTTATTAATGTTTCTTATTTAAGTATAATTTTAAATGGTAATGCAAAAATCTTTAGCCGAAATAAAGTTTCTGATTTTAAATAAAATTGGTCCGGAAATATTTATAAGCGAAACTCAGTAAGATTCCAGGTAGAAGCAAACTTTTTTTAATTAAAAGAAACTGGTTTTATCTAAAACTTAAGTGTTTTTTATTAATACTTTTATTTAAAAATCGCTTTCATGCTAAATAAAAAGTCTCAACCCGGAAATGAATTTTGTGATTTCAAATGAACTAGCACAGGAGATATTCATTAGCGAAAATGTGTAAGATGTCAGAACATTGTCAGAGTTGGGGTTTTTTATGGCCTGGGGCGTAGCCCTAAGGCAATAGCAATGATACAAATTTCTGAGACAGTCAGAATTGGCTGGCTGCCAAAACCGACGAATGAATGAATTCCCAAAAGTCCGATTTACCACTTGGCGGTAATTCATGCGCAATCAAAGAAGTGCTTCGCAGATCTCAATAACCCGCCTTGTAAATACAGAACATCACTATATAATATGACAGTGTCATAAAACGTATAAAATAATATTATTGAAGCAAAATTGCTAAGCATTGGCTACGACATCGTTTTTATTATTTTTTTCATAGTCATGCGAGAATAAGGTTCTCACTTGACCGTCTAGGCCGAAAAGATACGAGTGTCTACGGAGACAGAAAGAAAAATTTTCTTCTGATACATTTTTTGAAGACATTATATTTGGTATTTATAAACATATTTTAAGATATTGTTTTTATTATTTTGCGTTAACGAGACATTCAAGAAAAAAGAAAATGAAAAAAAAACAACAAAAAATATTCATGATCATTCTCGGAAGTTACCGGATATGATATTTGACAGATCGAACGCGCAAATTGAGCGCGAAAAGTTCTACGCGAGACAACGTACACAATCTTTACACCGTTCTTTATCAGGGTAAAGGCCCAGTCTCACTATGATGCCGGCGGAGCCCCTTTGCATGATCCGGGATCTAACGGGATGAACCGGGGCTCTACTGGAATGAACCGGGGCTCCATCGGGGACGACCGGGATGAACCGGGGAAAACCGGGGCTCCACCGGGAAAGTATTAAAATGTTTAAGACCTCCGGGATGAACCGGGAGTCACCGGGAAGGACCGGCAACGACCGGCGCGGCACCGGGAACAACCGGGATGGCGACGGGAACAACCGGAACGGCACCGTAGCTCCAACGGGGCCCATACAGACCCCGGAAGAGCTACGGCAACGCCCCGGTGAATGTCGTTAGAGTCCCGGTATAGCTACGGTATATAAGAGGCGTTGCCGTAGCTCTACCGGGGTCTGATGCCGGTATAGACACGGTGAGTGCCGGCGGTGTTACGGTATACCGGGGCTCTGCCGGCATTCACCGGGGCTCAATCGGGGCACTACCGGCGACAACCGGGGCTATGCCAGGACGCTGCCGTTTTTCACCGGGGCACTACCGGCGACAACCGGGGCTCTGCCGGGGCTTCACCGGGATAAACCATAGCCAGTCCGGATTGACCGGGACTCTGCCGAGCTGCTGACCGGCTTCAACCGGGGCGGCACCGGGACATAGTGTGACTGCATTAAAAAAATTCTACGAATCATTCCGGTCCTCGCCGGTCGACCGGCGTTAGCAAACCGGGATGAACCGGGGCTCTACCGGCAAAAGTGAGACTTGGGCTTAAGTGGATGTTCTTTTGAATACACATTACAAAGGAAGTATGAGTGTTTTCCTGATCTGTTAATTATGTAATAGAAAGCTATTTTAGGCTATTGAAAGTGATTTATTTGACGCCAACAATAACAGTTTTTTTGCGGCCATGTTGTTGTTGTTGTATATCTTCACCGCCTATGTATACGAACCTCTACCAGATCTGTAGAGTTGAACAAAAGGTTATCGTTCCCACAACCAGTATCGTGTTGTCCTCCACCGTCTATGTACACTGTAGTATATACACAACTATTGTCTTGTCTTACAGTGTCTGAGCTTCTGCACTCAACCGTATACATTCGGACAAAGGGAGAAATTCGGACAAAACATCGTTAATGCATTTTACGTCACACTAAACCTAGCCCCAGGCCTTCAGCGCCTACAGCGCTTTGATTATTGAAAAGTGCATATCTGCTTTTGCCTTTAACTTTATTTTTATTTTATTATTTAAATAACATTTTAATGGTAAAATCAAAGTATATTTCCTTTAAAAGGTTTTTGTGTTGTTCTAAATATTAACTTAACTGATTTAAGTCTTTATTTTATTTTTTTTAGTAATAAATATAAATTAACGATAGAAATAATCAACATGACACATATGGAGCCTTCAGTACAATTAAATAGTTCCACAAATGCTCGATACAGTCCATAAACGTATTTATTTCTTTGTTAAAATTTTAACTTTAAAGTTTAGATTTAAAATAAATACTTAAAACTCGAACAATATATGTGATGTTTTTCTTCGTTAATTACGGATTGTCAATTAAAGCAAGATAATGGTCTTAAAGAAAATCTGCACGAACGCATTTCCTCAGTGGGAGACGATGTCCCAAGGACGGTTTAAAGTGTTTATTGATAAGTCTGTGACATCACATTCTGCACACGTGTAGATTCCGTCATTATGATAGGATACCATGCGTTACCTTCAAATAACATGTAAAATGACAATCAATTCCCAATTCATGTTGTATAGCTCTTAAAAATGCAGATGAACCTTGTTTCTATAAATCATCAAATAACTTATTAAAATAATTATTTTTTAAACGAACTATTGCGTGATGATCAAATCGATAGCATGAACTATTTAAATATTCTAATATATTAAATAGAATCGCTTCACTTCCTCTTATTGTTCAGGTACCTATACAAACATATAGGTCGCTGTATTGTTTTTTAATACCGTCATGGCGGCGCGTGCGAGTATTCAGGGGCGGTAATCCGTGAGTTATCGACTTCTGGGATTGTCTATAGGAGATACCATATAGTTAACGAGTACGTATCTGATAAAATCGAGATTTTTTAAGCATTTAAATAATAGGACGATTACATTAGTCGGAACGTTTTTGATGTTGTGTTAACTTGCTGTTCACGCTTTGATCGCATACATGGAATCAACTCGTAATCTCATATGTACATTCGGGGCTGGCTGTTTTGTGATAGTGTAACCATTTTAATCAATGCACCCAGTGAAGAATCTCGGTGGGTGCAAATGTGTTCGTTTTTTATTTGTTTACTGTTTCTTTAACTTGAAATTTTTGTTAAAAGGTTAAAGTCTTTTGAATTTAAGCACTACTTCATTAAGTACAAGCATGTGTGAATAGTTAGAAAAGTCTATGGATTTTGCATAAAACTGCATGTGCCTTATACATCGATAGGTGATGTAAAGTTTCGTTTACAAATGCACGTTGGATTAATATTTAAATGAGCGAATAAATTGTTTTCATTGTATGCTTCTAGAAAAAAATGGTTTTCGAATACATTCATATTAACGTAATGAAGAAAAATAAAGGAATAAATCGAATCCTTAATCAATGTCCGCGAATATATAGAAGAAATTTGTTGGTTTCGGTAGCATATCAAAGTTTATTCACGGGTGATCATAGTAATTTATATTTTCACGAGAATTAAATTCAGTATGCTAATCAAAACAAACACATTTTCTTTTCATGTTATGCTTATATTTGAGGTTTTGTTAATTTTCCCAATTTGCCGCATAAAGTTTCCTCGTGGGGTGCCCCAATTTTTAGAACACACAAAGAACTTATTAGACAAGAAAATAGTTATGTTGCATATACTGACGTAGTAATTTTTGTATTCAACTAAACTCAAAGTTAAGAAAGTGCTCGCCATGTTTAACAACAGTTCTACGACTCGTTGGATTAATAACACATAACTGGATTGAACTAGGAACGCAAACATATTTCAACAGTGTACTTGTGCTAAATGGTTTCGCTATCAAACACTGTCACTTTCTGCAATAAGACGGATTCGCTTGTTTCAGGTTAAAGTTGAGTAGTCTCCCTTGAATGAAAATTGAAAATTGAGGCTCACCATGGGATTATTTGGAAGTAGTTCCAGTATCTAACTGAAACAGTGAAAAAATATCTTCTTTTTTTTACCTGTTAAAAACAGTGAAAAATATCAATTTTAAGTCACAGATAATTCCTTATAAACTACTGGAAAGCATAAAATAAAAAATGTGTCATTTTATTATACCAGCAATTCTTCATTCCACTGATCAGATGATCATTTCAATCAAATGCCAAATACATTAATCAAAGTACTGACAGTACTGATGTGACGATGCTTTTAAAGAGGATGGATATAAAAGCATCAATTTAAGTTTATCTACATCACCAAAATTGTGTATGTGGGTACGAAAATTTTGGGTACGAAACAAAAATGGGTACGAAAATTGTGGGTACAAAAATTATGCCAGAAAAAAATTGGATAAAAAAATTGGGTAGGACAAAAAAGTGGGTAGGAAAAAAAAGTGGGTTGGAAAAAAAATTGGGTACGAAAATAAATTTGGGTACGAAAAAAAATTGGGTACGAAAAAATTTGGGTACGAAAAATTTTGGGTAAGAAAAAAAATTTGGGGGTACGGGGAAGTAGTACCCGTGGGGAACTTGACCAATTCAGCGAAACTGGGAGGCGGGTTACATTCTCGATCAAATATAACAAGAAATATCTTTAAAAAGATATTCGACGTGTATTTTCTGCACCACTTATCTTAAAAAACGTTCTGTTACAGTAAAACGTCTGTGGGTTATAACATTACGTTTCAGCAGATATATTCAAAACTTGACATGATGTTTAATTACACCATGCCCTTAAATTTCACATGTATATCATACCAAACTTTATATTTCGTTGTTTTCTTTCCTAAGTTAATGATGTCGTACGGCAATAAGTTCATGATAATTCCCGAAAGTAGGTATGAGCACATAGTCGTAAGAGTACTTGAATACGTGAGTTCGCCCATGAACACATGGTAAGGTTGACTAAATCTCCGCGATATGACCTAATATGTGTTTAAAACAGCAAACAATATCCAACAAACGAATGAATTATCAAACATAGTATGTGCACTGATGTGGCTCTGTAATTTCTGTTTGAAAAGTTTATTAAATATGCAAAATGAGAGCGAGTTTCATAGATATTATATGGCTATTATGCTGTTTATATACCATACTCGCTACAACGTTTACAAATGGCAGGTTTGAAATAATTCGTTTTCTTTACACTCATGATCGCGTTAAACGTTGATTATTCACGTTTTCATTCGCAATCTATTTACAGAATCACTACAAATGTCAAATATAATACAGAAAATGCATAGTTGTTTCATTGGTCTATAGACATATAATGGTTTCAATGTAACTGATTTAAAATTAACGTTTTCAAACTATTATTAAATCTTTTTCCCAGAATATGCTGTGCTATTTATAGCTGAGCTTCTTTTACCTTTATCAATTATAATCAGCGAGGTATGCCGATTAGAAAAATCGAGCTATTTCAATCGGACTGGCTCGGTCTTTAACATAGGTCGCCATTGTAAAGAATGTTTTCATGGTATGATAACTTAGACGAGCTGCTTCGCAGCATCGTCAAAAAGTAATTTGGCTGTTGAAAAATACGTACGTTCCGTTGCTTAATCAAATCTAAAATTGTCAATAGATTGGAGAAATCATTACGCAATATAGTATTTCAAGTATGCCACAAAGCAAATAAAGACAAACCGTTGAAAAAATGATTAAAATTTAGTAGCTCACTGGAAAAACTGGGTTAAGTGCATGTGTATAAAGTGTAGACCCAGATTAGAAAGCATGTGTGCAAAGTGTCGTCCCAGATAAGCATGCATGTGTCTAAAGTGTCGTCCCAGATTAGCCTACATGTGTGTAAATTGTCGTCCCAGATTAGCCTGCATCAGGTACGTCACTTTCCGTCTTGACTTCCTTAAACGAAAAATTTCATAAAAGCGGTTAGTGTCGTCCCTTAGTATACTATGCGGACTACAGAGGATAATCTGGGACGAAACTTTTACGCACATGCATTTAACCCGGACTTCCCAGATCGAGGCTCAATTAAACTAAAAAGAGAATGATAGTGGACATTTATGCCTTTCTTACCTTCAGCACATCCAGTCTGTCCTGGCGCCGGGTCCAGACGATGACAAGCGCGTACATGAGCAGAATCATGATGAGCGTGGCCATGACGGCGGCCTGGTTAAGGGGAGAGAACTTCAAGAACACTGTGCTGAAGTCGATCCTGTTGGGAGCCACGTGGAAGGAGTTGGAAAACGTCATCTTCTTCATGGCTTTACAGTTGCATTTAAGGTCACACATTTCGAGGAAGTAATCGCTCTGAGTGAGAATTAACTTATTCATGTAGATACTTATTGATACTCACCCATATTAAAGGCATACGTTTATTTGATCCTTAACAGAACTATACAGCGTATCCGTTAAATATACGATTGGGATGATGAAATTCTTTATAATGTTGATTGAATGAATGTGACTCCTGCAACAAATGTTTAGTGAACATATCTAAGGATATGTATATCATGCGTTTATGTAGTCTTGATGTTTTAATGTACCCCTGACGTTGTGTCTTACAATATGCTGAGTGTACGTGAAAGAACATAACTTACATCACACTCCCTTCCGCTCCACTTTAAATTAACCTCGTCCCAAATGATGCAACCAACGGCCACGACGGACATGTCGAATGACGTTAGTTTTACGTTCGTGGCGTCAGTGGAGCGACGTGTCCTAGCACCGGTCTGATTGCCTGGAATAAATAGGAGTATAAACTTTATACAAATATATATATATATAAACTATAAAGGCATTTGCGTTACGTGTTGTCACATATGAGCATGTGCAGTCCGCATAAGCTAGTCTGACACTTTCCGCCTTAACTGGATTTTCGCTTATAAAAAACTTACTTTAAACGAAATATTCCATTACAGCGGATGGTGTCGACCCTGATTAACCTTAGCGGAGCGCACAGTCTCATCTGGGACGACACTTTCCGCACAAGTATAAAACCTCGTTTTCCCAAAACAATAAACACATTTCAATCATATTGGTTCAGGCAAAATGAAAATAAAAGCAAATATCAGCCTACGTGTAACTGACAGAGCACACGGCAGCCTACGTGTACCGGACAGCGCACACTGCAGCCTACGTGTACAGGACAGCGCGCACTGCAACCTACGTGTATCGGTCAGCGCACACTGCAACCTACGTGTACCGAACAGCGCACACTGCAACCTACGCGTACCTGATAGTTCCAGTCCCAGACACAGCTTGCAAACTCTAGCGCTACTCTGACGTTCTTCCGGAGTGAACTTCGCCGACCAGTTGGGGGCGGAGAGGACCTTCTGAGAGTTAAAGTTAACTCGACTGCAGAAGCCCTATCAGAGCGAAAGATAAAGTGGCATTATATAAGTGCATATAGTATCATCTCAGCGGGATGAGAACTAAACACTAGGAATAGGTAGTTGTGTGTGTGTAAAAGATCAGCCAATGTGACTTACGCATCGATTCCAAACTTCAAATATCTTCACTGTGTGGAAATCTCACCTTAAATCTTGGCAATTTAACCTACATGAAATCAATATATAAAGAGATTGTATTAGCTGCTTACTATTTATACTATGTTCAAATTACATATATAAATATGGCACGTGCTCTGGGAGAGCTTGGCCTCTCTTTTTAAGAAAACTCGAGTCTAAACGAAAACTGCTTGCACCAGGTTAGCATGTGCGGCGTTCGCAGGCTAAACTGAAATGACACTTTACGCACATGCATTAAGCCCGGTTTTCACAGAGCGCGTCTCATTTGAATCACTTTAAGTGCATTCTAGTTTAGTCGCCAGGCTCTGTTCGACACGTGACTCCTACCTCACATGCCAGATACGCCGTCGATAGACTGTATGCCGGGGGCGGGTCCGAAGATTGATGTAGAGGTCATCTTCGGGGGCGTCGATGAGCACCTTGTGGTAGGTGAACATCCCTGAAGCGTCCTCCGGGTGCACCAGAGCGCTAGCGTTTATCGTCGTAAATGAGGCGCTAGCAACCTGTGCGAAGAATAGCTCGCCATTATGGAATGCACACATGTTTGTTATTAGTTTTTGCAGATAATGTATAATCTGTTTCGATTTTTTAATATTTACACTAGAAAAGAAAAATCAGAAAAAAAACTGAAATAGCGCTAGGTTAAATAACTTCACGGTACAACCATTTTCTGAAGATTATTGACTAAATGTGCCCCAGTTTTTACTTCAAAACCTTACCTAAATCCATGAAAGGATATGTTATTTGAAAGACTGTTTAAGTTTGTTACCTTGTGAGTTAAAGTTATCCGCCCATTTAATTGGCCGGGCGCATTTAGGATGAACGTCTTCTGCTTTCCTATAAAAGCAGACGGTCGGCTGTCATCGATGAGCATTGACGTCTGCTCGCTAAGCTGAAATAAACGTTCCAACACCAATAGAAACAAGGAACATTCGGTCAGTATTCATAACGGTAACTGAAAACAAAAGAGCAAAATTATGTAAGCTCTCTTGCATATACCATTTTCCCTTAAGGCCAGATATGCCTCGTTAAGTCTGTGGACCACATCTTTCCGCTTTATAAATCATGTCATTTTATGTCACAGTACATGGAACTCAGATTGTATACATGCACATCTGCACTTCTGCGTGATACGAGGAAGTTCATGAACTTACGAGAACGGTCGCCCTGCTATTGGAACTCAATGACATATGTTCCATGCTGATGATCGTGGTCGCTGACTCCAGGTTCTGTTTCAACAAAGCGGTAGCCATGTCCCTCTTGAGCTTTGCCGTGTTGCCGCCCTCTCCGTACTCCTTCGTGCAGCCGTCACACACCAAACTCTCACTGTCATCGACCAGGTCTTGCTCGAACTCTCTCTTAATTACATTCAGTTTGGTTGCCTTAATATAAATAGATTAAAAACGTTCTTCACTCCACTCATTTTGATTGCCTTATTAGAAATAGAATAAAAGCATTCTAAGCTCCACTCGGTTAAGTTGCCTTTATACAAATACCGGTAGATCGAAAGCGTTCTTCACTTAACTTAGTTGGGTTACCTTAATTGAAATAGAACGAAAGCATTCCACTTAGTTTGGTTGAATTAACAAAAATGCATTTAAAGCCTTCTTCAATTCACTCAGTTTGGTTGAATTAACAAAAAATGCATTGAAAGACTTCTTCAATCCACTCAGTTTGGATGCCTTAATAGAAATATATTGAAAGCCTTCTTCACTTTACCGAAGTTTGTTACCTTAATAGAAATATATTAAAAGCCTTCTTAACTTAACTCAGTTTGGATGCTTGAATAGAAATAGAAAGGAAGCATTCTTTACCTCGACTCAATTTAGTTGAGGTAATAGAAAAAGACTTAAAGCATTCTGCTCTCGACTTACTTTGGTTGCTTTGATACAAATAGAATCAAAGCGTTCTTCACTCCTCTCAGTAAGGTTGCCTTAATCGAAACAGATTGTAAGCGTTCTTCCCAAAACTAGTTTGTGTTGCCGTAATAGAAATAGATTTAGAGCGTTTTTCCAAAAACTAATTTGTGTTGCCGTAAGAGAAATAGATTGTAAGCGTTCTTCCCAAAACTAATTTGTGTTGCCGTAATAGAAATAGATTGTAGGTGTTCTTCCAAAAGCTAATTTGGGTTGCCGTAATAGAAATAGATTTAGAGCGTTCTTCCCAAAACTAATTTGTGTTGTATTAATAGAAATAGATAGTAAGCGTTCTTCCCAAAACTAATTTGTGTTGCCGTAATAGAAATAGATTGTAAGCGTTCTTCCCAAAACTAATTTGTGTTGCCGTAATAGAAATAGATTGTAAGCGTTCTTCCCAAAACTAATTTATGTTGCCGTAATAGAAATAGATTGTAAGCGTTTCTCCCAAAACTAATTTGTGTTGCCGTAATAGAAATAGATTGCAAGCCTTCTTCCCAAAACTAATTTATGTTGCCGTAATAGAAATAGATTGTAAGCGTTCCTCCCAAAACTAATTTGTGTTGCCGTAATAGAAATAGATTGTAAGCGTTCTTCCCAAAACTAATTTATGTTGCCGTAATAGAAATAGATTGTAAGCGTTCCTCCCTAAAACTACTTTATGTTGCCGTAATAGAAATAGATTGTAAGCGTTCTTATCAAAACTAATTTATGTTGCCGTAATAGAAATAGATTGTAAGCGTTCTTCCCAAAACTAATTTGTGTTGTATTAATAGAAATAGGTTGTAAGCGTTCTTCCCAAAACTAATTTGTGTTGCCTTAATAGAAATAGATTGTAAGCGTTCTTCCCTAAAACTTATTTCTGTTGCCTTAATAGAAATAGATTGTAAGCGTTTTTCCCAAAGCTAATTTGTGTTGAGTTAATGGAAATAGATTGGAAGCGTTCCTCCCAAAACTAATTTGTGTCGCGTTAATAGAAATAGAAAATTGGCGCTCCTAACTCTTCCGAACTGGTTGTACTAACGAATGCGCCCTTCAACATACCGAATTCGGCTGCCCTTAAAGAAATGTAATGAAAAAAATTCTTCATTTAACCGAGTTTTGACTCCCTAAGAGAATTAGAATGAACAAGTTTTTTACTTGATCGAGTTTGGATTCCTGTATAAAAATATAACGAAAGCGCGTTTTATTTCTCTCAGCTGTTTTGATCTAACAGACATAGAATACAAGCGTCATTCACCCCACAATATGCGCCCTTCAACATACCGAATTTGGCTGCCCTTAGAGAAATGTAATAAAATAATTCTTCATTTCACCGAGTTTTGACTCCCTAAGAGAATTAGAATGAACACGCTTTTTACTTGATCAGGTTTGGATTCCCTAATAGAAATATAACGAAAGCGCGTTTCATTTCTCTCAGCTTTTTGATCTAACAGACATAGAATACAAGCGTCATTCATCCCACAGTGTTTAGTTGCCATACCGGCAATGGATTGAAAGCGCTTTTAATGTTACTTAAGTACCTTAAATGCAATAGAACGAAATAGTTACTTATTCCAATTATTTTGGTTTTCAATCTTATGAGTAAGGAATGTAAGCGCTTTTCGCCGAGTATGGTTGCTTTACCAGAAATGAAATGAAAGTGCTTTCCGCTTAATAAGTGCGGTTGCCTCATGATAAATAAAATGAAGGCGTTCTTTACAACGCTGCATTTGGTTACCTAACTATGTATTAAATGAAATCTTTGTTCAGCCCACACTGTTTGATTGTCTTAAAAGAAATGGAATGAACGCGTTTTACATCTTAAATACTTTGGTTGCCTTAATTAAAATATAATAAGCGCTCTTTTCACTCAAATCATGTTGGTTGCATTAACAGAAATAGAATGAAAACGCTGTGTTTACTCTTTTTGTCATCGACAGCGTATGCCTTAAAATATGTCAAATAAAGAAACTAGAACGTATGCATACCTCCGATTTAGCTTTTTTAGCTTTTAACTCGATTATCTTCTGATTTCGGTAGAACAAGAAGTTCTTAACATCGTCCCCGAACGGAGCGTTTTCTGTTTCCTCAAGCTGATCATCCGAGTAAAACTCCTTTTCTGCTTCCTTTCTAAAACGCGCATCTTGAAGGTCGAATACCTAGTCATAATTGTGAACGCTCAAGGTTATTTTTGTGTTTCTTATATTGATATTAGACCACAAACACAAAGAAAAATAGAAATCTTTGTCGTATTTTATTATTGGTCAACTTGAGTGATTACACAGTGTTCTTTAAAAATCGGTTGAGAGGCTAAATGGACGCTGTAGGCTTTTTTTAAACATGCAACTGTTTTCATTTCTTTTTACGAACTGTAGCTTTGCCTAATCCGACGAACATATAGTCATTGATTGTGGCCTTATCCACAAAATGTTATTTAAACCGGTATTTGTTTTATGTTTTGCCCGCTTAAGCTAATATAAACTTTATGAAAAACTTACCTTTTGTTATGTTTTACATACGATGGTAAAAATGGCTCAACTGTTTATCATGACAAACAATGTATGTTGATTATAATGTTGTATGTTGTAACGTGTAAGAGAACGGCTGTATGACAAACTTGGGTCTACCAGGCGGTCGGGCATACAGCCGGACGGACGTTCGTGGTGATTTCAGTACAACTTCCTTTACTACCGTACCTAGGAGTGGTACAAGGTCTCTTCTGAACGAAAATCTAGGAAAGGCAGAAAGTGTTGTCGCTGATTTCCCTGTGCGGACTGCACAAGCTAATCTGGGACGACACTTTACGCGCATGCTTTTAAGCCAGTTTGCACCCGAGAGCGATTCTCATATAAACAAATATTTTCTTGCCTGTTGGAACACCTTTGTTTCTTTAGGTACAGCAGCTGCAGCCATTTTGTTGAACACGTTGACGATTGCTGGAAATAAGTGAGTCCGGCGTTTTATGTCAAAGTTGAATAAAGTATAAACATAAGTACGTGACAGCTTTCTTTTGTTGAGCGGCGCAACTGTTGCTATTAAATAATAATGCATTTGTGAGGCCAGCTGGAGATATAATGCTCAAACTCAACACCGTTTTAATATATTCGGCATAATACGACTTATTGCAGATGTACAATTTGAAGGGAATTTAAAGTAATATATGGTATTTCTTAAATACTTCAAACTTGAACTGAACTAAAAAGAGGAAAACACACACACAAACAAAAACAAAAAAAAACATCAACCCATTATAAGCAATAAGAAATAATCCTGATGATGAGGTGGAAACCCATAAAACGACAGCAAGCGGAAATGACGCCCTTCAGTAGCATATTCGGACTGCCCGGGTTTATCAGGGGCGCCACTTTACGCGCATACATTAAACACGGTTTTCTACTACAAGACCATTATGTAAGTGTACCTGCTTTTAGATTTTCTGTCGAAGGTGAACATTCTTTTGAGTTCACGGAGGAGTCAACAGCTGTTTTAAGGATTCGTGAAAAGATGTCCTGTTTGTTAAAAAAAACAAACACAGATTAAATCAAATGTAAACATGCCAAATAGAATGTGGATTAATGATAACTTATCCGCCAAAATTTTAAGTGGTCAATGCATGCGAGAAATAGGAATTGACAGTTCTGTGTTAATTATAAAATAAAGATATGCTTTTAACCATATAAACAGCTCATCCTTAAAAGGATATAATTCGATATGCAATTATACGTTGAGTGTTGACTTCATTTGAAAATGTTACTTAATTTATTGACGGCATATACTATACAGAAAGAGAATACTTAAAGAAAATTTAGTTGCTTGATAATATAGTATCAAAAGATAATTCATCTGAGTTATATAATGTGTGTGCGTGCGCGCGCGCGCGTGCATGCGTGCGTGTGTTTATGTGTTACATTAATTTTAAACTGTACTCAGTAAGTGGTACTCGTCTAGTTAATAATGCTTCTACACTATAAACATACATCTTATTGCACAGAAAGGCATGGCTTCTCTTTGTCTGAATTATCGTAAAACAGTTACTTAAGCACCGTATAACACGTGGGCACTTGAGTATACGTACGAGTGTGTCCGTTTTAAAGTTCTTCTGATGTTGATCAGCGAAGGTGGCGACGACGGAGATCACTTGTAGAGCCATGTCTGGGCGTCTGGAGAGCTGCTCCTTCTGTTCCATCACAGATTTCATCAACGTCGTAGTCGCAACGGACATCACCTAATGTTAAACAAATGTTTAACTGTTGAATAGTGTAGTGAAATATACATGGATCATTGGATCTAACAATAACCAAACTAACAGCCATTCTCGACAATTAGTCAGTCTGTTTCCTATTCAATAGAGCTGTATTGACGCTCCGTTGGTGGAAACCCGGGAGTGGGGACATTGTAATTGGATGTTTCCTATTTTAATGTTTCGAATTATATGATTCTTGACAAAGAGTTTTCGAAACGCTCTGACAAAATGACCTTTAGTTCCACATATTTACATTTGAAAAGTAACAACTGCATACTGATCAATATAATTTTTGTAAAAAATGTCCATATGCCTTTTATCGCATATGTACGTGTGTGCTAATTGTAGTTATAAATTATACAATTGTAAACTTGTATTGAGGTAACATTGGTGTTCATTTTTTTTTAAATTAAGAATCATTTTTATAAGAATTTCTCGAGGTATTTGTGAAATAGGAAAACAATGTTGTCAACATACTAATTATTGATTTTCTTGTAATGCAATTTGATTGCTGATTTTTATGCATCGCTAGTTTATTGCCTTTATTCATTTTTTTGTTATCAATTAATCAATAAAGTGCCATAATCTTCACAAATCATGTGTTTGAATATTCTGTTTTTCTAGATCCTTATATCAAGAAAACCGAGCCATATGAACAACACCTCCAACAAGGCTTTAACTGACACAAAATGAAACAGAAGTCTTTAATACTGGCGTGCACAGTACATGATTTGTAAACAATACGACCATACTAATTCCCGTTGCTACCCGTTGCGAAGCCTCGGTACTTGGAGACGGCTTGGCTTCCGCCAGCGCGTTGTCAAGCAGCTTGTTGACCTCCGAAGCGTAAAATAACCCGCCACCTGGCGGCAATGTGATGTTGATACCCAGATCCACTTTCACTGAGGAATCGTTGTTATATATCGAGATCTCCTGATTACCGAAAATACACGAATGATAAGTATACATTTTTGCTATTAAGCTATTGTTTTGTGACAATACACTGGTTTTTAAAATGAAAATAGGCTATAGCTAAAAAACATAAAATATTGCATTGGCACAACGTTATATTAAAACGCATCGTTTTCTGCACTGTCTAGTTTGACACAAATATTTATCAATGCACTGTGAATTAAAAGATCTTCTAATTGAATAGTGTATTGTATCATTGTGTTTCAACTTAATTTATTGTGGGACTTTTGAAGTTATCTTAGTCAAAAAGCGTTTTTTCTAAAGCTAATGTATGCATTAGTATAACCGCAAACCATAACATTATTACATAATAAGTAGTTGGTGACGACCCGAACGACTTTAGACTCGTCCATTGCAATAAACGCACAACTAAATGTTTGGACTAAATACCATTCGATTTACACTGGGAATTAAAAGACACATTGTTAAGTGTCTCATCCGATCGTACGCAAAAATAAAAAGGCCTTCGGGTGCGAATGCCATATTGGAGAATATCCCACTAACATTAAGTAGACTCAAGCATACAGCGTCCCATTTACCTTCGTTGCCTCAACTGGAATGTTGGAGACTAAAGACGCGATGATCGCAGCCAAAGTGCTCAAGTCCTTTTGCTCTGTGCTACGTTCAAGGCAAACATGTTGTTGGCGAGCAGTGTGTCTAGGTCAGCGGCAATCTTGTTTTGGTCCGTCTCGTTAAGGTCAACGGCAGGTGAAACCTAAGAATAGATCACGATGACAAAAAGGCAGAAGTAAATTTGCGTTTGTCTGCAACATGTTTTGTTTATTTTATGTTAGAAAACGGCTGAATCGTAGCATAATCAACCCTTTGTACATGTGCTGTGCGTGCTTGATTATGCAAATCTGCACAACTATCTTTCATGTTTTTATTTTTACATGTAGAAACATATGAATACAAACTTGGAATTGTTTATATTAAAAAACAAAAACTACGTAGTCAAAGATTCCGCTGTATACACAGCCCATATCCGTTTCATATTACGAGTGACATCATTGCCATTTAAGTGGCGTGACGTCATAATGCGTCTTCTGCACGTTGCATACTAATTTAAAGGCATCGGATATATAGAACTGTTACTTAAAATACAGGCTCAATTTCCAACCTTCAAGGGTGACCTTGACATTGAATTGACGTGGGTGGCTGACTTATGCCCATGGTCTCGATGAGAACCACATCTGCGTAAAGTTGTTGTAAATTTTTAAAAGGTGATTGTTGATCTGAAGCAGGTACGAAACAACAGGACGCGAACATGGACACTAAAATGAACAATGTGTGACCTTTACCTAGAGCTGGTGTAAAACTTATATACAAATCCTTAACAGGGTATGGACGATCAAAATTGGGCACAAACATACAAAACTAACGTACCGTTATGTCTTTTGTCACTTCAGAGTAGGGTTCCATGAACTCGTCCATTATCCTCACTTCAAATCGAGACCGGAAGTTATGTTCTGGATATTTTACCGCGAAACATGCCTTCCTGTCCACTATGAGATATATTTGACCCGCGTCATGAGAAAATGGATCATACGCCAAATGCGTTAAGCGTAGTTGAAGGCCAGCCTGCACATCCGCGCAGTCTGGATAGGAGCTGTCCTGTCTGCTGAATGGATCATGAAATATTGCATGACAGTATAGCGACCAGGTAGCTCCTGACAAGACTGCGCGATTATGCAGGCTGCTCTGAAGGTATGCTTGCCACATTATGCATCATCCAGTTTCGCACGACGCGGTAATTAAGCAGATGTTGAACAACAATTGAAGACAATAATATTTATCGGTATGATTTTTTTTAGGTAGGTTTTACTATCAAGAAATGTCAATAACATCGGGGAACAATTTAAAATGGCCCAATATGTGAGTCGTGTTCTGATAAAACTGGGCATAATGCATGTGCGTAAAGTGTCGTCCTAGATTAGCCTGTGCAGTTCCGCACAGGCTAATCAGGGACGACACTTTTCGCCCCTTATTGGATTATTGCTAAGAAGAGACTTCATTTAAACTAAAAATGTCATACAAGCGGAAAGTGTCGTCCCTGATTAGCCTGTGCAGACTGTCCAGGCTAATATGG
Organism: Dreissena polymorpha; assembly: GCF_020536995.1. NCBI lineage: Eukaryota > Metazoa > Mollusca > Bivalvia > Myida > Dreissenidae > Dreissena > Dreissena polymorpha. The sequence goes on from NC_068360.1 coordinate 33,521,706, forward strand.
GTCGACACTTTACGCACATGCAGTATGCCCAGTTTTCTCCAAACGCGATTCATATATAAGTTTCTCGGTATAAAAAGCGAAAAGGATCATGGCAATAAGGTGTGACGCCTTATCATGTGTGCAGGCATATTTGAATCTCTAACACAGCATAATATAAAAATGAGCAATGCTCCGTGAAAAGAGGGTTTAATGCATGTACGTAAAAGTGTCGTCCCAGATAAGTATATGCAATCCGCACAAGCTAATCAGGGACGACACTAACTGGATTTTTGCTAAGAAGAGACTTTCTTAAGACAAAAATGTAATAAAAGCGGAAAGTGTCGTCCCTGATTAGCCTGTGCGAACTGCACAAGCTAATCTGGGACGACACTTTACGCACATGCATTAAACCACTTTTTCAAAGAGCACAGACCAAATGTTATTATAAACAATAGCAAAGGTTTATCTTGCCCCTGACTTTGTCATGAAAAATTGGACATATAAGCGTAGGCAAAGTAAGTGATTCTAATTGAGTGCTTCCTTGCAAACAATACAGAACCGAATACAAATAAGAAACAGATCGAGTGCCTTTCTTAGCGTTGCAGATGGTTTTTAGAACGTCTGTCTCGTTTGTTGTATTGTTGATGAACAGTTGGCACAGGACGTATTACGAGCGCGTCCCCGGTGTCCGTTTCTGACCGATATTCTCCATTTCGTTCGTCCCGCCAGCCATTGCAGTAGTAACAGATCGGGTCGATGCCGGATCTCACTGCAAACAAGCGGTATGAAAAACATCGAGATTACTGGCCAGATGCTTCATAAAGTACACAAAAGGAGCCACGCTCTGTGAAAATGGGGTTTAATTCATGCGCGTATAGTGTAGACCCAGGTTAGCCTGTGCAGTCCGCACGTGTCGACTTTTGTGACTTCCGTTTTAACTGGAATTTCCACAAGATGACACTTCCTTTAAACGAAAAATACAATAAAAGCAAAGAGTGCTGTCCCCCATAGCCTATGCAGACTGTCAGTGTTATATTGATATTAAATATCCATAAAACCGTGCAATACCAATGCAGAAAATAAATGCTTCGAGGCAGATGTTAATATTTATCAATTACTAAATCAGTTTAATGTTATACCAGAAGTGATTTCGACATCTTTTCTGTTGGTGAATTTGCACGTGCCTCCATACGGGGGCAAGTTCTTGTAGAAAACGGCAAGAGCCGTCGTGTTTGCGTACTTCCCGTTGATTGTTACAGTGCACGACACACTAACCATGAATATCTGGTGCCATATCATTAAGACTGAAAAAGGTAACCTTTAGGCCGGACTCTCTAGCTGGAAATGAAAAACTTCATAAATGAACACGCCTGATTTAACCACTACTACCTCTACTACTACTACTTCTACTACTACTACTACTACTACTACTACTACTACTACTACTACTACTACTACTACTAGCTACTACTACGACTCACTACTACTACTATTCTACTTCTTCTACTACTACTACTACTACTACGACTACTACTACTACTACTACTGACTAACTACTACTACTACTACTACTACCTACTACTACATACTAGTAGTGAGTAGTACTACAACAAGTACTACTACTACTACTAACCTAATAACAACTACTATAAGTACTGCTACTACTACTACTACTTCTGCTACACTATACATACACTACTACTACTACTACTACTACTACTACTACTATACTACTACTACTACTATACTACTATACTACTACTCTACTATCTACTAATACAACTACTACTACTAAAACACTACTACTACTACTACTACTACTACTACTACTACTACTACTTCTACTACTACTACTACTACACTACTACACTACTACTACTACTACTACTACTACTACTACTACTACTACTACTACTACTACTACTACTACTACTAACTACTACTACTACTACTACTAACTACTACTAGGACTACTACTACTACTACTACTACTACTACTACTACTACTACTACTACTACTACTACTGCTACTACTAACTACTACTACTACTACTACTACTACTACTACTACTACTACACTACTACTAACTACTACTACTACTACTACTACTACTACTACTACTACTACTACTACTACTACTACTACTACTACTACTACTACTACTACTACTACTACTACTACTACTACTACTACTACTACTACTACTACTACTACTACTACTACTACTACTACTACTACTACTACTACTACTACTACTACTACTACTACTACTACTACTACTACTACTACTACTACTACTACACGATCTACGACTACTATCTACTACTACTACTACTACTACTACTACTTCTACTACTACTACTACTACTACTACTACTACTACTACTACTACTACTTCTGCTGCTGCTACTGCTGCTGTTGCTATTTCTACTACTACTAATATTACTTCAATTTATACTTCTACACCACTTTTACGATTGTGTCTGCTTACACTGAACTTACCATTACAAAACTCACTTTGAATAAGCGGATTTGTGATTTCTGCGTAATTTTCCCCAATAGGGCTTTGTTCCACCTTCCAGAAGTAAGTCGCACTGCTGTTATCGGCGTCTGTTGTAAGGATCCGCACGTTTACAGTTAAGTCTTGCAACGCCAGTTTCACAATACCATATTTTCCCTGCCGGCAGTTGGACCCAATGCATCTTAAAAATAGCAAAAGTAATTGATGAATGTTCAATGTACGTTGGGTTTTATTCATTTGTATATATATTTCCCCAGATTTTAAAATACAGTTGTAAAACTGTTGGCTAAGATACATCGGTATTGTTTGTACAATGGGTTGCACTACATTTTATTGTATTCACCCTTCATTCATACTGCAAACGTTAACATGTGTCGAAATTTCCACCAGATAGTTGTGACAAAGTTTACATTTCAAATTTTCAGAGCAACCAAGTGCATGCTTCTTCTCTACGAATTATATTTAAATGAGGATGGACTGTGGCTTAACATAACAATTGTTGTAACTCAAATTTCATTTATCATAATGAACTATATTCACATACCAATTTGGTACTACTGTAACAAAAATAAAATTTAATATCGAAAACAAAAGCTTAAGATTTTCACAGTCTTAATACAGTCATAAGTCTCATTTCTTTGACCAAAACTTAAGCTGAAAAGACAAAACAAACATGATGGCCTGTATGTTACTAGGTCAAGTAATCACGTCGTTCTAAGAAAAGATCACCTACTCGATATTCAATTTCAGAGGTTCCTTTTCTATAACCTTGATAGCTTGAGACTTGAGTGCTGTCCGTTGACCCTTCGTCCAGGTCAAAGTGAACACATACCACTGACCGATCACGAGGTTACAGGTCGGCTTAATATTAACGAAGTTACTTCCTGAAAGGAACATAATTGTTGGGGTTTGTAAAATTAAAGGCACTAACAATGCTCTGCCAGGAAAACAAACATATATTTTAACCAAGATTTATATAAAAAAAATTGGTATTGAACATTTTATTTAAATAACCAGTATATATCAAATACATTAAAAATAAAGCAAAATTACCAACTCTTTGTTCTTGTCTTTTATTCAAATGGCATTTGACTAATTTTATTTTAAGTTTATTGTTCAAGTTTTGATTTACATATTTTGTATAAAGAAAATATAATACTTATAAAATGTACACACATTGCGGAAATAGTATAACTTTTACTGTAACATATATGAACTATGTGCCGTATTTCTTGCTAAATGTAATGAATGCTGTAAACCTATGAAAAAGTATTACAAACTTTCAAAATATATACACGATAAGTTGTCCTATTCGATTAAAATGCGTGCAGTAGTATGTATTATGATTAAGTATCTGTTGACAAAAGTACTGTATAGAAATGTTCATCTCAATGTAGTTATGCTAAAGAGAAAGAAAATAAATAAAAACACCTTTACAAATGGCATAATAAAGCAACATACGAAAATATAAGGGAAATGAAACGCTTGTGTTTACCTGGCGTAGGTATCTTATAAGTACAATTCGTTTTCTTCACTGCTTTCATAATTGCCGCAATGTTGCCCTTCGGCACATGGTCGGCCACCATCTCGTCCGTGAGGCTTGCCACTGGAGCGGTGATGCAGGTCCATGACCATGCTGAAGGAAGATTACCTATGGCCGATAGTTTAACAGCCGGATCAACAGATCGGCGGGCATCCAGGGTAACGTTCCACTCCTTGTAAACGGTTTTTACAGGGTTTACGCCTCCGTTTCCATCCTCAATCACGGGCACCAAGTCTTTCATTGTGAATTTCAAATACATTCTATCGTTGTTTTCAGGTTTGCTTTTTTCATTTGGAAATTGTGTGGAGAACTGAAACTCGTAAAGTCCCTCTTCATAGGTGTCTTTCCTCGCAACAATTGCGGTTGTAATCGAGGTTTCGTTTCTATATTTCGGTACTGATGTGTTTACCACACCGTTGACTATTGGATAGACAAGCCACTTCGTGGTATACTGTGGCTTACAAACACCAGTTAGAACAACCGTAGCAAAAATCTGCAATTTACATATATTCATATTAAGTTATTTATATAACAAAATATTGTTAGTTATACTCTTTGAATAAACAATTTATGTATGATCGCAAATATCAAAATTCGTGAAACCAAATATTTTCCTTTAGTATAAATTGATGTTATTATTGCTGCTTCTGATGACGATATACCTATATATGATATTTGTTTTTCAAAAGACTCGAAACCAACGAATAAACTTTTGTGATATAATTCTGTACAGATGAAACACGACACCTATCATTCGCGTTTCGGCTTATATGATATGGTAAAATATAGGTTTGGGGAAACAAATTTAAACGTGATCATCAAAGAAAAGAACCAGCCCGACCCACATACCTCTTTATCTTCATCAGTGTATGCTGCAACAGGGGCACTCTGTTCACGACCAGAATGAAAGTATCTTGAGTCCAGCCAGCAATCATCGTATTCATAAAAGGACGGGTTGTCTGTATTTTGGCATTATAAGTTTAGTAATGTAAATTGTTTGGAACAAACGCTAAGATTAGGGCTATCATATTTCCACTATCATCTTTTTCAACCGAATTAACCGTAATTTTTATTTATTTTTTAATAAGATGACAACACCCCTCGAGTTAGTTGTCCAAAAACTAATTAAATAATCCCCATCCTATTGTGAATGTAATTTTTTCATTCCATTTCATTTTTCATTTTTCGTTCCAATGAACGTCTTGAAAACAATAGATATCGGCAAAGCGTTCATATGTTATGCATTACATCAAATCGTTTTTTTACTCATAATCATTTAACCCACGACATTGCGTAGTTCAGCCATTCCAACGGATTACACAAATTAGTATTGGTGATTGACGTATTATAATAAATAATTCTACATTAAGTAGAATATGGTAAATTATCATTGGCATATTTTCAGAAAAAAAAACGTGAATCTTGTAAACAGGATTTTAAAATAAGAAACAGTAAGAACAGAAAGCAACCCACTATGTCTGTACATAAAACACAAACATCATGCTCTGTAGCAAAATCAGGGGTGTCAATTATCCGGACTATTCCGACAAAAACGACTGACGCTAATGAAATTGATTATGTTGTCTATTGTGTTAACTAGTAAGAGTATGTGTTATTCCAGGCTCTCGGGGCACTGCCCTTTATCTCCTTTGGGGACCTGCGTCACCAGATCCCCGGCCTAATTTTCGGGATTTTAAATTTGGGACAATTGACACCCCTGAAAATATAACAAAAACATAAAGCATACAATTTAAAAAGAACAAAACGAACAAAAAAACGACTGACGATAATGAAATTGATTATGTTGTTTATTTTGTTAACTTCTAAGAGTGTGTGTTATTCCAGGCTCTTATTGCTGGGAATTGAGCTCAATTATTGAGCCGACGGGGATTGAAATCGGACTCCGTATAACTAATAGGTTCACACAAACCATTGCGAATGAGGTAAGATAAAAAAAAAATATTGGAAAAACATATAGTAGGATTTTGCTAAGTTAATTTGTCCTTTAAAAAGTGCCATTATAATCAAATTTGCAATGGAATACAAACATTTTACTTCCGGGAGGTTTTTGATATTACTTTACGGTGTTGCCAAAATAATTATATGCAGTTTCTATAAACCATCAATATATATATTTTTTTAATTTTCAACCGTTATAAATATTCAATAAACAAATATTTATTATTTAACATTGTTTTAGCTGATTTGTCGAACATACTGCATACGCATGAAAAAAAACTAGGTCATCCTAAGTCGGTATATATGAGCATGCTCTCTCATGCAAAAAAAAGCAAAAAGCGAGGTTATTTCAAAATAGGTCTTCTTGGTAGAAGGCGTGTGCTCCGTGTAAGTTTCAGGTTCTCGAACAGACCGAGGGGAAGAAACGGTCAATTTCACTGAACAGAATCCCGGCAGTCAAAGTATTTGGACCATTGAACTCACCTACGATACCTTCGGCTATTACAACGTCAGCATTTAATGCTTCAATGAAACTCTGGCTTTAAATAAGTCGGACAACGCCTACATCGGGACTGCTTTCACCAAGCTTAACCTCACTTCAGGCACGGATAACATACTTCTTCCGGTCCCAGCGTCCAAGATTCGGACTCAGAGAATGTGACGTTGAACATAACGTTTGTTACAGGCTTAGACGTAAATATAACTGTGGATGTTCTCGGTAAAACCCTCCAAGGAAACCCGCAATCTCTCACGAAGATGACCAACGCCACACACATTATTACCTTGCCGTATGTGTGGTTTAATAATGTTTTGTACCCGGTGAATGTCACCGTCTCTAACCCGTTTAACACTTCGATTAATAAACAAGTCGTTGTTGCGGTGCAGGAGGCTATTGGAGCGATCAGCTTTGAAGGCAATTACTGTATGTCAATGCGACAAATTACGTATTGGTGAATCAACCGTTTAATTTAATAATTCCATTTACCACTGGGGAAAACGTTTCAATTGTAGCAAATATAGTTGTTCCAGACGGTGTCATAACAAGCACAGTGGCCGAGATATGTTCAACAAATCAAAAAGACTTGTCACACAAATTCGAAATCTCCTTTCCCAATGATGGTCCGCACTTACTTTAAATCCGCGTTTCAAACTATGTGACCACAATAAATCAAACGTTCAACATGGATTCCTTGCGTTACGTAAATAATCTGTCTTTACACGTGAATGACAATTTGACATTGTATGGTGAAACAGTGATGTTCAGTACTAACATCGCTGACAATTTGTCCAGTGCCTACATAGGCTTGGTGAAGTGTGACAACTTGTTTCTGGGAGCGTCAACGGACAAGACCTTCAGTTTTACTTTTCTACTCCTAACTCGAACAACCTGTCGATATACAACCAGTCACGTGTTGTGTCAAAAAACGACATCATAGCTGGTTGGCATTATGTCAGTGTAAAGTCGGAAAATAAGTAACTGGCTAAGATCGGCACGACAGTGACTTCTCTGACTCTAACACAATTTATCATCGTTGAGAATCTTTCGAGGAACCTGGCTCTTAACCACAGCAGTGCGAACATCACGTTTCATCCATTTACCAAAAGTCTTACACTCAATGTTTCATTGACCCCGTCTCCATCTCCAAATCTGGCAAATCTTACATGCGTTTTCAAAATTAAACAAGACTCCATTGAAACAATAAACGTTAGTGGAAACGTACTAGCGAATGAGCATATCTCGTACACGCACAAGTTCGCTCTGGGTAAAAGAAATACGACAATCACCTTGAATTGCTCGAACATACAGACCAGCCAAGTGTTAACACTGAAGGCATTCGTTTTTTATGATAAAAAGGGATTTGAATGACACTTTCAGATATATTAATGGTGAGAAAAAATGATACACTTGGAGACGAACTAACCCATTGCAACAGGGTCGTCCTGACGTATTCCTTATTACAAACAATATGATTAAAATTAACTTAATTCTCAAATACAAACAAGCTTCAGGTCATATCATTCTATTATTGGCATGGTTTTAAGTTTTGAAAAAAAATATACATGGTAAAGGTTTATGAAAATTCAATAACTCGTAGCTATCTGATATAGAATTTTTGCAAGTGATTAATACCTCAATAGATGATATTGAACGGCAATATTGCGTTCCTGTTTATAATCTTGACATGTTAAATGATATTGATGACAGCCAAATACAGTTTGTCATAAATGATCAACTTTTCTTAGAAACACTTTCAATGTAGTTAAGAGGCAAAACTATTTCTTATTAAAGTCACAAAGCAAAATTAAGAAGAACAAATAAAAGTATAATAATATAAAAAATTGACATATAAGAGCAATCACTGACTGCATAAAATAAAGAACTACTACATACACTAAAGAATGAACTAGAAACTAGCAGATAGGAAACTTTGAAAGGTTGTTTTATACGTTCCCGTTCAGACTGGATTGATAAAGGAGAAAAACCTACTAAGATGTTTTGTAACTTGGAAAAAAAGATTCTTCTTTCAAAAAAATATATATATTGCATCTAGAGAGAAGTACGAACATGAAAACATTTTATTTTTAAGGAGGCAAACTACTTTTATAAATTGCTATATTCAGAACAATCCACTACAAATTATTATCTTAAATACGAATTTAAAAATGATGAATTGCCCAAATTAATTAATCCAGAAGCGGACTTGTTAGGGGGATTTCTATCTTTACAAGAGGTGTCAGTTACCCTTAAACATATGCAAAATGACCAAAGCCGAGGCTCTGAAAGGTGTCTTTGTGGTAAGAAGTATTAAATATTCATTTAATATAGGATCACTTTCAATAACTCAGAAACAAGGAATTATAACAAGTTTTCCAAAAGAAGGAAAGCCTAAACATTTTTTTTAAATTGGAGACAAATTCGCTTGTTAAACACAGTATATAAACTAACATCAGCAACGATAGCAAACAGACTTAAGTCAGTCTTGAACAAATTAGTAAACAATGGCAAAACTGGTTTCATTAAAGGCAGGTACATGAGGGATAATACACGATTATTATATGATATTATGAACTATACTGAATGCAACCAAATCCGTGGCCTACTGATGCTAATTTATTTTGAAAAAAACGTTCAACACTTTATCATTTAATTTTATTAAACAAGTGTTTGATTTTTTTAAACTTTGGGTCTATGTTTAAGAACTGGATCACACTTTTTTAAAGTAATATAGAAAATGCAATCAAAATGAACGAATTTCGGTCAGATTTATTTATAATAGGCCGTGGTTGACGTCAGAGAGATCCTATTTCAGCATACATATTATACTTTGTGCAGAAATACTAGCGATTAAAATGAGGACATGTATTGTAATCAAATACAGGGTATAATAATTGACAATGAAGAATACAAGATATCACAATTTGCTGATGATACTTATTTATTTAAGGACGGGTCAGAAGAATCCTTGAATTTTGCACTACAAGTGTTACACTCCTTTTCACAATATTAAAGCCTGAACGTAAATTTTGAAAAAAAAGTTGTCTGGATAGGTTCCTTAAAATACAACACAAGATCAATAAACTAGTATGGGGATGTACCCAATCTAAATTATTAGGTTTAACTTTTGATGTTGATTCACCTAAAATGATTGAGCTAAATTATAAGGACAAAATATTTAAATTAGAAAAGATCATTGCACATTGGAACAGACGAGATCTAACTCCCTTAGGTAGAATAATTGTTATAAGGACCCTAATAATTATTTTGTTTATTCATCTGTTTGTCTCTTTATTACAACCCGGAGAAGTTGTTTGTAAGGATTTAAATGATAAACTATTCAAATTTGTTTGCAAGGGACCTTCGAACGTAAAAGCAAAAGTTATAACAAAATAATTTGATGAAGGGGGACTTAAAATGGTGGACATACATGCATTTATGAAAAGTTTAAAATTATGATGGATACGGAAAGTCATTCAAGGCCGGAACAAATTTGCATTCTTAGCTAGAAAAATAATAGATTTTTACACAATGTGTAATACGGGAAGTTTATACGCAATTTTTGCTATTAAAAGAATAACCAAAACCTTTTGGATCGATGTCTTAACAATATATTCCGATTACGTTAATAGTATTAATATTGATTCTGTTGAAAAACGTTTAGATATGCCTCTGTTTTTCAACAACGTTTTATTAATCAACAATAAATTCATTTTGTGGAGTTTGGAGATATTGGTATGATAATGGTATTTAGTATTTTAGAGTTATTATTAAAGATAGTGGACGTTTTTTGGTCACTGCAAGAGCTACAAATCAAAATTAATAAATTAGTAAACTTTTTACATTATGAAAACATAAAAAAGTTCTTTCTTAATACATTGCCTCAGTGGAAAATGTAAAATTGGAACAGTATAAAATAAATGTATACCCCATTTTGTCGACCTATATGAAACCAATAATTCTAAATTCATGCAATACGCTATTATGCAATATGTTAAAATGGAACTCTGAAATGAAATGAATACTTTGCAAACGATTCCGTACAATGGATAAATGTCCACGGACAGGTGTTTAAAAAAACTAATAATACATATTTTCAATAGTTACAAACTAGGATTATCCACAGAATATTGGGTACAAACTAACTTCTTTTTAAAATGGGCTTGTCAGACAGTAATACATGTACCTTTTGCAAAATGTCATAACAATCAATAACACATTTATTCTAGGATTGTAGTCCAGTACAAATACTCATTAAAGATATCTCTCAAAGATTAACGAATGCCAATTTTCATATGGAAATGAACGAATAACATCATTGAAACAGGAAAATAAAAAAATAAAATAATTTTCGTCAGTCGCAACAAAAATAACAACATCAACGATTACGAAAGCGGCAGTGTGAAAAAAAAATGTACGAGAAAAGAAACTTCGAAAAATATATTTAATGAATGATCACTTCATTTGAAATTACAAAAACAATATTGTTCACATTTTTTTCTTATATACTAACAACAGGTGGTGAGAATAGGATTTTTGAAAAGCGCTGCTTATGTTTTTCAGATATTTTTTTTAATATAAACTTTATTGAATTATGCAAACTCAAATAGCAAATTAAACTCATCCTACCTATAAAGGCTGCCGTCAAAGCAAATACTACGTTAATCTTTGACACCAAGTCACATTTTACTTGGTGTGAATGTGACTGAAGAGGAACGTTTAGAATTGATAGCCTTTTCTATTACGATATATAGGAAATATACATATTGAGAGCATATTAGTTTATTGTAATTATAATATAATATTAAAATATCGACAGGCTATCGACCGACACGTTACAGCGTGAAATCGTGGCTTTCTCTCGATGAACGATCTGCGCTAAATCACGTTTATTTTGATACAGAGAGGCAATCCGGATTACTTAGCGAAATAAGAGCCGAACTTAAAGCAGATTCTCAAAGTCAAGCTGTAGTCGATTTGGCAAACCTATTGTATTTGCTTAAGGATGTAATGAACTTCGTGTAATATCAACATATTTCGTACATTTCTGTTACCCTGAAGTACGAAAACCGTGTATATAAGTTCAAGGGCCTCTGTAGTGTAAAGAAAAAAACTATTCTTTTACATCGAGATGACCGGGTTTGATTCTAGGTAACATTACACTTTTTAAATAAATGTTTTGCTATTTCATTTTTTTTATTTTCGTAATGTCATAGTGTTGAAAATAAATTCATTGAAGGACATAAAAAAGAGTAAGTCCATTTATATCACATGTCAACATTTCCCATGTGCTTTACGTGATAGGGAATGTGTTTTAATTTCCCATGTGTTACGTGATAGGGAATGTGTTTTAAATTTCTCATGTGCTTTACGTGATAGGAAATGTGTTTTAAATTCCCCATGTGCTTTACGTGATAGGAAATGTGTTTTAAATTTCCTATGTGCTTTTCGTGATTGGAAACGTGTTTTAAATTTCCCATGTTCTTTACGTGATAGTAAACGTGTTTAAAATTTAAAGGTTTAGGTGAGCAATCATCTCCAGGATATGTGTAGGTATGACATGCATTAAGTCTCGTTTTATCAGAGCGCCGCTAAAATGAGTTACGTGCATGCAGCCTTGTTTTCCCAGAAAGCCGCTCAAATGCGTCACATGCATTTTAACCCGTTTTACCACAGCGCCGCTCAAATGCGTATCATGCATTAAGCCCCGTCTTCCCACAGCGCCGCTAAAATATACACGTGCATTAAGCCCGGTTTTCCCAAAGCGCCGCTCAAATGCGTCACGTGCATTAAGCCCCGTTTTCCCATAGCGCCTCTCAAATGCGCCAAATTAATTAAGCTTAGTTTTCACAGAGCGCCGCTCAAATGCGTCACATGTATTAAGCCACGTTTTCCAAAAGCGCCGCTAAAATAAGTCACGTGCATTAAGCCCGGTTTTCATAGAGCGCCACTTAAATGTGTCACATGCAGTAAACACGAAAATCCGGTCTAGGCGGAACGTGTCATTCCTGATTAGCCTGTGCGGACTTCACAAGCTAATCTTGAACGACACTTAACGCATTGACCTCTGCATTGATAAACAATAGCGTCCATACTCACTCGATAGAGGGATGACGAACGTCCCATTGCTGCCAAAGCCGTAGCTGAACCGGATGCCGTTAATGCTGTAGGTCAGTCCACACCACTGCATTATCTCATAGCCTCCAACGCTTGAGCCATCGCCCACCTAATAAAAATGTCGCAGTGGCGTCGTGAATTTTAGCCACTTCCGAGTAACACTGGGCGAAATGAGTGTGCGTAAAGTGTCGTCCCTGATAAGCCTGTGCAGTCCTCACAGGCTAATCTGGGACGACACTTTCCACTTTTATGGAATTTTTGATTATAGGAGGTCTCTTGTAAACGAAAATCCTGTTTAGGCGGAAAGTATCGCCCCTGATAAGCCTGTGCAGACGACACTTTACGAATATGTTTTAGCCCAGTTTTCCTAGAACTAAGTTCATTTGTGGTCTGCCTAGTAGCCGGGAAGTACCGACTTCGATCTTCGTATTTCCAAAGAGGACTGGTACTGGTTTTTTCGCCAGAAAACGGACTCGAAAGAAGTCATAGAACACAAAGGCATTCGATATGTCCGAGCTAAAGTAAATGGGTCTAACATTATTAAAACGAGGCCTGAACAACGTCTATAAATACATGAAACTGTTTCATCTCACTAAAAGAATATACGCTTGATTGGATTAATTTTCGAATTAAATTGTCGGTAAACTAATTTTTCTACGCATTAACCCTCTCCACGCTAAACGCACAAATATGGGCCGTGCTCTGTGAAAAGGGGGTTAAATGCATGTGCGTTAAGTCTCGGTCCAGATTAGCCTGTGTAGTTCGCACAGTCTAATCAGGGACGAAACATTCCGCCTTAACTGGATTTTCGCTAAGAAGAGACTTTCTTTGAACTGAAAATATAATAAAAGCGGAAAGTGTCGTCCCTGATTATCCTACGGATCATATTGTCAGTTTGAAATCTGTATGTATCATAAGTCTTTAAAAGTCAATATTCACTTAAAACTCGAAATTTACTTTTGTGATCAACTCCAACATCAAATCAATTCTAGCTGTATTTTAAGCGTTGCGGAAGATTACTGCAAAGTTCAAACCTTGTATGATTTCCTAGCCGCTGTGACTAAAAGTAATTATCAATATTAGTTGAATCCAACACTTATAACGATAAAACTGTTGGTAAATTTTGTAATACAAATAATACCAGTAATACAAGTAATACAACTCATACAAGTAATACAAGTAATAAAATAAATACAAGTAGTATAAATAGTACAGGAAATGCAAGTAATACAAGTAATAAAAGAAATACATGTAATACAAGTACCACAAAGTATGGTATGAGTATTGTAAACATTGTGTCTGACCTTTACACATCCGCTGTTCCAGGATATCCAAAACCACTGAAGGAAACTGGAAAGTATAGTTCCCTGCAAAAAAGACATGTGCGTTAAGTATCGTCCCAGATTAGCCTCTGCAATCCGCAAGAGCTGGCCAATCAGGGATGACATTTGACGCTTTTATGGTATTTTTCGTTTAAATATATCCAGTTTTAGCGATTATCTATTTTAAGGCGTAAAATGTCGTCCCTGATAAGCTTATGAAGACTACACAGGTTAACGACCGAATATAGTTATACTGTCACTATTATTTTTTATAAAAATAGTTATATGGGCAAAACTTGTATACATAATACTATAATGTTTACTATAATGTCTTATTTTTCTCATTACAATCGGTTCGAGTTTTCAAAAGGACTGTTGCCGTGAGACCATGTGACGTCAACTTTTGTTCCTTGAGAAGATACACTTATTGTACACAATAACATCCAAGAATGAACTAGTTGCGTTCTGGGAAAACTGAGATTAATGCATGCGCGACAAGTGTCGTCCTGGAATAGCTTGTAAGAGATTTCCTTAAAAAAAAACAAAAAAAAACACCAAATAAAACAACATAACAGAGTCAATGGTCGTCCCTAATTAGCATGCGCGGAATGCACAGGCTTATCTGGGACGACACTTTACGAACATGCATTCAATCCCGGTTTTTCTTATGTGAAACTCATAGGTTGCTCGACTCTCTATCTGTGCAGGAAAATCACTATTTTATTAATTTTTATATAACTTAGAATTCTTCAGCGGAAGAGTGATAATAGTCACGTGATTAAATAAACTCGATGAAATGATGAGCCTGAGCAAGGGCAATAAAGGCAAAATGTGTTTTGGTTGTTTAATTAAAAACTGTGGATCGCTGACATAGTTAAATGTATAGCTTCTAGGACAAATTGACTGGTAAAACTGTCCGATTGGTTAAGGCGTGAAACTATTGACACGGAGCTTAGACGGTGAAGATGGGAGTTAAGGAAATTGTTGTGGAAGTAAACAATATTGACTTACGTTGTATTCGGCCATATTGCTACCTCGTTGTTCGGTTTTGATTGCAGAAAGACTATTATTCCACCCACCAATAACGATCTCTGTCACGTTGCTATAGAACTCGTTGTTGTCGTACTGAAGAAGAATGCTGGCATCGTTGCTGCCTGAAACACAAGTTAATCAAAGATTGGTCTCGATTGGTAAATGTCGGAACAAGCATTGCGACAAATTTTCCGGGGTACGGACAATTTTATTAAAAAGAGCCCTGGGGTATGACCAGCTGCCTTAATTAAAGCGTATTTTCCCTACACATGGTACATTGCAGTAGTCAAAGACTATCCCGAATACTTTTAACTAGAACTTGGGTTGACAGCGACATATTCAGCTTATGGATTGGTTTTATGTAACTATTTTACAAATACCTTATGTATAAATAGCCCACCTGTATGTTCATTTAACAAGCATGTAGAGTAAATGAAACGTTACAATCTAAGTGCAAATACGATTCATGAATTTTAAGACGTATTTTAAATATATACCTGAGGTCTGAAAAGCCAGACTGGTCATAGTGTTAATTTTCAGCCCATCGTTGACCGGATTGAACTGTGTATAGTCATAACTGTTGGTACAGGTGTACGTCAGACTACCACCTGCGGATAAATGAGAGTACATGTAGTGCATGCTTAAGTCACGTATATGCGTGACGTCATACTTCATAACCTTGCCTTCAGTAGGAAAAGAGAAGTTACATAATAAAAACATGCTTTCGTCCAACCTCCGCGCAGAGATTTGACGGGAACCAGCATAGCCGGATCAAATCCCTGCCTTCATAACCAACCACGTGATGATAGCCTAACCACGTGGTAAATAATTTTACCGTTTTTATTTTTACTTTTTTGTTAATTTATGTAATTATTTTTTTATTAAGAACCTATACGTATACACTATTTTCAAATTGTAAAAGAAAATGATACTACTTTCATAATATAGACTAATACTTAAACTAATAAAATAACATCCTACCAAATCTGGTAGGATTTTCTTGTGATGGCAGAGATTGTATGTGAGAGCAAGGTACGACAAATCTGCGTGGATTTTGCTTTCGTCATGACTATGTGTGATGGTATATGTAAGACTCTCGTCTGCAGACGAATTCGAGTAGGCACATGATCAAATTATGTGTCATGTGATCATGCGACTTAAGAATGTGATTTGTTAGTCCTCCACATGCAGAATATGGAATGTGTGATATATTTGACGTCATCTATTGATTTTATCATCTATTTGAGTATTTTGTGTTTAAATATTTTTTATGGAAAATACCACGCGCGAACAAAACATTGTGACGTCACGTCATGAAAAGCGCTATCCTTCCGCCATCTTGTTGCTGAACATGGAAACCCAGTTACGCATTATTAATTGAATTAACAAACACGTAATTATTCTGTTTAAATATCATCAATACACATTTCTGTCGTTGTGTGCAGTTTGTGGTTGTTCAAATATACATGACATAATATTATGAACGTGTAATCGTGAACTTGAATTCGTCCGGCGAGTTGAAGAAAGGTAAATACGGCAAGGCTTGCCGTGACTCACGGCACATAATTAGCATCATAAAAGTGAGTAAAAAACAACAACAACATGTTCGAAAATAATTATGATTAAACGTAGCACACATTTGGGATAATTTAAATATCGATTGCAACTAAAAACATTGGAAAGTCTTAAATGATATTGAAAGATTATCTAATGTGTATGTTTATGTATACGTACGGAGTACCTGATTTATTTTAACCGTACAGTCGATAATACTCATTAATTGAACTGTTGAAACAATTCACATTAAAACGCAAAAACTTCTCAAAGACTTGAGTAAAGCAAAGTAAGATATATCACGTTGTTATAGAAAATATTTGTCATTTTGGATGTAAGGAATACATTTTAAAATCAGTTATCGCAATAAAATATCGATACATCAGACCGAAATTGATAGAATCGAAACAATCTTTGCAAGTAAATAGCAATTCGTCAAAACGGATCAATAAAAAATCACAACAATTTTTGCTGGTTAAAACAACATCAAAATGACGAATAATGATTGGCCAATAAACAAGAATTTATAATAAAAAACACATTTATGTCAATAATTATTTATAATAACACTGTTTACAAATCAATTTATTATATGGCTGGAGTTAAATTTCAAACAAACAATTTAATATAAATTATTGTTTCCTAATACACATGATATATATTGTAAAGAAATCACAAACGGTAAAAGTCATACCATAGTAAATGCTCAATTATTGTATTTTAAGACAATTTAGGAAATAAATAATTAATTTCCTTTATTGTTATTAATGATAAGTCGCAATTACCGATAACAGCTGTGGTAGTCGAGGATGCCGTAGTAGTCTGCGTAGTAGATGTCGTAGTTGACGTAGTTTCTTAAACAAACAAAATAGAAATTGTCAGTTATTGTGTAACCGACAGGAAAAATAATACCAGTAACACAACTTGTGTAAAATGACATGTCAGTTTTGTATAAGGAATGTGGATAATAAAAGTTTAGTTTTGAAAAAAAAAAACATTTATCACTCAATTTTGTGACGTACAGTAAAACATTAATTCATCTAGCAGAGCCATTCCGAGCTTTTGTAATTGCCACTTATCAGAGAATATTTCATGAAAACAACACATAGACAAAATTTATGAATCCGAAAATATATTAGACAAGATGTGTTTTTATCGGCATTAACTTTGCGTTGTGGGTGTCATTGAAGTAAAAGGATTCGATTTAGTGTACCATAAAACAATAGTACATTAATTTCATATAACAAGCGCATAGCACTCTGGGCTAGCACCAAATCAGAAAGATGTAAAAATTGGTTTTTCTATGTGCGAAAACATCTATCTCATTGCAATCTTAGACATCATTATGATGTTGCTAGACCTATATCCAAAGGTGTTCTTGTTAAGGACATTGAACAGTTTATGTTAAATGAATATAAAGTAGATTGGCTACAGAGAATTAACTCTAGTAATGGTGTATCAGGTGGAGGTGGAAATAAGCTTAGAAGCTACTGTACATTTAAGCAGAACTTTGATGTTGAGAAATATTGCAAGTTAATAATCCCTAAGAGTCATAGATCGGCCCTGTGTAAATTTAGATGTGGTGTTGCTCCGATTCGCCTCGAGACAG
This sequence comes from Dreissena polymorpha, assembly GCF_020536995.1. Taxonomy (NCBI): domain Eukaryota; kingdom Metazoa; phylum Mollusca; class Bivalvia; order Myida; family Dreissenidae; genus Dreissena; species Dreissena polymorpha. Next base: position 33,539,839 of record NC_068360.1, read on the forward strand.
GCAGGTATGAAGGACTACCGGCTGACAGACGCTTCTGCCCATTTTGTAGAGATAATACAATTGAAAATGAATGCCATGTATTATTAGAATGTAGCATGTATAATGATATCAGATATAATCTTGTGGAAAAAGCTGTTGTTTCTACTCCAAATTTTATGAACATGTCGAATAGCGATAAGCTGAAATCCCTTTTTATCAATGAAGGATTAACAAGAATTTTAGCCAAAACCTGCTTTTTAATTTTACAAAGAAGACAGTTCTACATGTGTAAATAAGTAGTAGTGTTGCTTATTTTATGTAAATAGTAGCGATAGTATATTTATTATCTTTGTCATATAATGTACTTGTGTATAGTAAGAAATTCTAGTCATAAGTTGAAGGTATATTGAGCGTCTTTGTGTATAAAATCTATTATATAGGATTAAAGATGATAAATTCTCTTTAACGCTCAATTATAGTTCTTTAGGTTTTAATGTAACTAGTGGTTTATAACACAAATGTTTCTTATTTTTTAACCATCTTAAATAACTGTTTTATTAAAATACAGAATGCCGCTGTAAACCAGTTCACTTAGGTAGTCGCTTTTTTTACATCATTTTAACTATGCGCATTAGTACCCAGTTTTACAATCACCAGTGTTTTACCAACTTCAATATTTTATTACAGGTGCTTAACATAAGGTTAACAGGGGCATTATGATGTAGGTTTAAACATGTATTTGTAAAAAAGAAAAGAAAAAAGCAATAGTTTTAAGTGTAATATTACACACTTAAATGTCTTTTACAAATCTATAAGATTGGCCATGCATGTTTGTAAATTGTGTTATTGTATGTATTATTATATTGTACATGTCATGGACTAGACAATAAACTTTGAAACTCTATAACTGTTCTCGATTATTGTCAAGGTTTTGGTTATCACAATATAGCAAATCAATAATTAAGTTCCTTAATTGTTATAATCGATAAGTCGCACTTACCGATTGCAGCCGTTGTAATCGAGAACGCCGTAGTAGTCTGCGTAGTGGATGTCGTAGTTGACGTAGTTATTATGACTTAAACGAACAAAATATACAAATATAATGTATGCTATTAACAGCAGGATAAATGTTATCAGTTATGTATGAAAAGACATGGTATATTGTATAAGGGATGTGAATATACAATCTAGAGAAAATATTATTAATTTGTTATGACAGCGGGTCCACTTTTAAGACGTACACTTAAAAAATACGACGTCTCTTATGGCCTACCTTTCTAAAAAAATGTCTGGAAATGTCTCAACCTTTTGGTCCCACTTTCGTTTGTCAATGTTCTCGTAAAAACAAACAAACCGACGAATTTATTGGTTATAAATTATTATTTACAGTAACATGCATGATCACTTGGTATAAGCATCACGTTGTTTATTAAGGAAAATACTTTATAGAGTATATGCAGAAAGGATTCTTGAATCTATAAAGTTATTAAGCTGCAAACAGTACAATTAAGTAACTTAGTTAGCTAGTTAATTAATTAATAACTTAGTACAGTACAGTAGTTTCCTGTATTTTAATTACATCAGCTTTTTTTATTTAACATTCATTATTAAGTTTTTTAATTATTGACATGGGTATATGATTGACGCTTATTAAAATATTGAGATAATTGGTCTGCTGACATGTGTCCTTTGAGTGCTTTGTACCGCTGTTGAGGTGAATTTTTTATTTGTTGATGCTTGCCATTAATGGGGCGAAGTGTTTATATTTGCAAATAATAAGATGTTTTATATATATACATTTATTATTTATAAATATATTTATTTATGTATTTATTTATTTATGCATTTATATATGTATTAATTATGTAATTCATTATTTAATTAATTAATCTATTTATTTATTTATTTATTTATGTACGTATTTATTTATGTATGTATTTATTTATTTATGTATGTACTTATTTATTTATTTATGTATGTATTAATTTACCGTTGTACATATTTAGTAAATATAAATTGTTTGAGCTTTACATTTTGATGATATATAAAAAATGATATGAGGATTTTATTTTTAACTAGACTCTCGTCCTCAGCTAACATAAAACGTATGGCGCGGTGGAATAAAAAATATGCAAACAAGATCATGAGTTTGCGAAATATTAGAAAAAAGCATTCTACACCTAATGAATAGTGTTTGATTTGTTCAATGATATCGACATCCTTCATTGTTAATTTCATAATAAAAACGTCAACTTCATAAACAGCACACGAAGTTTATATTAGCATAATGTTTTAGCAACGCTTTCACGAGTTATATAAAGACATCGAAAGCTTCCGGTAGTGTTTTATATTAATATGGATTTGTTTATACGTGCACCATCCCGGGTCATGTTAGATTCAAAACAATGTTCGCAAGTTAACAGCCGCGCATAAGAACGGACCATGTTAGAATCAAAATAAGTAAATTCCTACGCATCAGAATGTTGAAGAATTCGTATTTTGGCAAAACACGAGAATAAATAGAAAACTAATTTTTTTACAGCCATTGGAAATGATCATTTCAACGTATCGAGTTATTATATTCGCTAGATTTAATTTTTAAACAAACATTTGTATTTGTATGATGATTTGTTTCAATACCAAATATATTGTTACCTTAAAAAGAGCAACCATAACTGTGATCATCTCTGAATATAAGATAAATGTCCGAAAAAAAACACTCGTATCAGTACTTTGGCTTACGTGGTAAACCCAAAATGGTCACGGAAAAGGTGTCATAAAGAATGGTGTAGTTATCTGCTACGCTGAAACAAAGTAAACAAGCACATTTAACTACAGGGGATTTGGATACTTTTGGATACAGCAGTTTTAAATTGAGTTTAAACGTAAAATTCACTGCAAGCTACTGTAAACACAGTAACGTACCATGTATTAAATAAATTGTGATAGAGTTACAATTTCTAATAGTAATTGATTAATGATTGCCTCGCACACTGCATGTCCGTGGACGGGCAATACAAATTAAAGTTTGGGGATTAAAAAAATAGTTGCTACGATTATCTGCTTAATGAGGGTTTTTTTAATTTGAAATTATTAGTAAAAGTTTCTTAAAAGTTGTTTGTACTTTGTATATAAAATCTTTGAACATGGGTTTTTTCCTAAAGGGTGGTGGAAGTGTTTTAATGTTCCGTTACATAAAAAGGGGATAAACCGGATGTGAATAATTACAGAGGGATATCATTATTAAGTACTTTTGGGAAATAATTCACAGAGTTCATTAACAATAGGCTTAACATTTGGGCTGAACGCTATCATGTCTACATAGATTCACAGGTAGGATTCAGGCAAAATATGGGAACTGTTGATAACATTTTTGTATAACACGGTGTCATAAATTATTGATTAAGTGAACAAAAAAGATTGCATGGCATAAGCGTTCGATTATTTGGTGAGTGATATCATCTGGTATAAACTGTTGAAGCTAGGCGTTAGAGGAAAAATGCTTGATATTATCAAATCTATATATACAAATGTGAAATCAATAATAATTTTAGGTAACAAATAAATAATGAAGATTTTTTCATGTTTTTAGAGAGTAAGACAATGAGAATCATTATCAGAATACCTATTTTCTATTTATTTGAATGACTTAATAAAAGAACATTTATGTCAAATGGTTTTAAAGGAATATATATTGGTATGCTAAAAATATTTGTTTTGTTAAATGCAGATGACATGGTAATTATTGGAGAAACTGAGGAAGAACTATTTAAAAGTTTGTCTTTGTGAGAGGAATATTGTGGTAGGTGGAACGTATGTGTTAACACAAAGAAAACAACGTTTTTGGTTTTCAAAAAAGTGGGACAACATAAAAGGGATATTAAATTTTTGAACGCAGACCAAGCATTACAAATTGTTAAATCATTCCAATACTAAAGAATTGTATTCACAACAGGAGGATCTTTTTCAAATACTTTTGAAACACTTGCAGGCCAAGCCTCAAAGGCTGTTTTTAAGCTTAACTCGTATTTAGTCAATTTTCCAACAATTTCAACACATACCAAATTCAAGTTGTTTGATCAGCTTGTTTTACCAATTTTAAATTATGTGTCAGAAATCTTGGGCTTAACTGTTCACTTTAAGTATTGCAAAAAACTACTAGGCTTGAAAATTAAAACAATGAATAATTGTGTGTATGGGGATCTTGAAAGAACATCCTTAATAACTGAAAGAGCCATCAATGTAAAACCGTATTGGTTAAACATTATTCAATTAGAAGGTCATACGTATGTAAAGTGAATTTATAGCAGATTGTGTGAGATTGTGTGTGCTCTAAAATATCCATTATATTCATTTTTTGGCGATTTAAAAAACCTGAAAATTATAAAACGTCGCAATGCGAAACGACTGAATAAATCGGAGAATTTTGTTGTAGTCGTTATATTTTGTGATACTACGAGGATTGCTTATATAAAGTATAAAAATCATCACCCATTGCATAAGCACGGATTACCGAGACCGAGTGGTCTCAGCGATAGACTTTTACTCCAGGGGTCATTGGTTCGAGCCCATTCAGGCTTTCATTTTTCTTTGTTTAATTTTATTCTTGTTGTTTTAATGGAGCTTTTTAGATTAAATGTTTGCATTGATCAATATAAAGCATTTTAATGACAAATGTCAATACACGCCAAAATCTGTGAAAAGGCCACTTAAATTTAAGAGCAATAAGTTACCGGCAGCTTTGTAAATTTGAATTACAACCTTACTAAAAAAAAGTAAAAATAAGTTTCGATTTTATCTTTGTAGATTAAGGGTTTCATATAATATATTAGAAATCGAATCAGGCAGATGGCATAAACCTGAAGCTATACCTTTTAAAGATAGAAAATGTCAACATTGCGATGTTCTTGAGGATGAATATCATATTTGATAATAATGTTCCTTATATGATATTAGGAAATTGTATATAAATAAATATTACTTTAAGATAACAAACATGATACAATGTATTGAATTGATGCAATCGGATAATACAAGAGCCAACTTAACTTAAATATGTATGTACATAAAGCATTTCGTCAGAGAAACCTGAATGCATATTATAATGATTAATGTATATAATTTATAACTCAAACTTGACTTCTCGCTCTCTTGTAGATATGTCTTTGTTGTTTTTGATTTTATCGTTATAGAATTGTTAAATAGATTCTTTTAGCTGTAATCCAATTGTCCTAGACTTTTTCATGTATTGATACTATATTAAACAACTTATGAAAGTCAATACTGATAACATGTCATGCCTTTATATATGTTACAATGTTTTGATCATGTATACTCATGGACTGTATGTCTATTGCATATATTGAATAAACCATAACTAAGGGCCACTGTTTTTAACAATGAAGCATGAATAAGTATAAGCTGATTGTGGAACAATTAAATACTTACCTCACGCTCAGAGTATACCTCGAGTAGCCGTTGGTTTTAAGAACAGCTGCGTCACAATTTATTTCATTACAGTCTATATAAAAATTGCCATTGGGATTCTGAGACAGCAAGCTGTAAACATAAAATGTTACAACTATATTCGTGAAAGATATAACATACCGATTATAAGTTATAACGTATAGCCACCGTTCAACATTTAATTGCCTACAAACAATAGTTGTTGATGCCACTGTTATTCTATTTTACTGTAATTATAAATCATTTATTTCCTTCCCACCAAGCGCGTTCGATCATAAAGTTTTACGGTGTGACGATACGGCCACTTTTTTCTGCATTATAGACTTCCCGATTAAAATGGCGAGGACGCGAACATACGATACGCAGGAGCGAGCGCCTGATGTCAGAAAACAATATCATGAGTTGAGAACGCGAGATCGAGATTATATAATGATGCCGCACAGCAATATCAGGCCTTCGCATCGGGTTTTTTGCGCAATCGTTGTTCATTGACAGCTCGAAACAACGAAACCCTATGTAAAATCGAGATATAAATACTATGATACTGCATTGTGCTGATTGTACCGAACTTTTGCATCGTAATATCGCAAACTCACATCGTTATTTCGCTCTATCTGCCTTTTAATAGCATGGGCAAAAACGCGATATCACGATGCGGAGTCAACATATTTCGAAACAAAAGTGTGTACTAATGATGCGAGACCACGATAATAATATCGCGATCTGGTATCGTGATCAAATGATCTCGTTTGATCATGTTTCGAAAACGCGAGACCATAATATAAACCTTGAAATCTCGCCTTACGGTTACGAATGCGCATACATGTTATACTATAATTGACTACTATTCATTACTATGCTGTATTGACTTTCAATATAAGACAAATATATTTTCATGACGCATTGCAAACGAATACGTTCACCTGTCAAATATTTAAATCATGCATACTGTGTGAATAATTGCATAAGATATTAACGTCAATTGTGTTGCGATTGCATGTTACATTAACGAAACAATGTCAGCTTTTTTTATACCAATATAATTATTATTGATTCGTTTTGTAAATGGGGAAATAGGGTACAACGTGTAGACTTAAATTAAATGTTTACATGTACGTAGCACATGACAACTGTGTTAATATGGTATGTGTTATGAAACAAAATAATGTAAACGGTCCGAATTGTATCGCTTGATTGTGTGGAACATCCGAGTGTGTGTAAGCTTGTATTGAGGTTGGCTTTAAAATGATATTTATTTAGTACTTACAAAAAAAAACAAGAGAGTCAGAAAAAGAGAGCAGAATAAAGAGCTAACATTCAACACATATCATTCGGTTGTTAAGCCCTAAACCACCAAGGTGAGTTGTATATGTTGTATTAATTGGTTGTGTTGATTGATGTCCTCGTTTTTCGTGTGTGTGTTGTTGTTGTTGTTTTTTCGAATAATTGGCGAAAATAAATGAGGTTCGGGGTTTAACTTTAAGATAATATAGTTTGAAATAGTTTATGCACAATGCAAAAACTTGGCCTTGAATTTGGTTATAACATGAAATAATGGTAAACCCGTGTGATGGGCGACACAACAATTTATTTAACCATTGACATATTGGATTGTGTTGGTTTACTTTGGCATGAAAGGTTAGACAAATCCATTTTAAATCAATAAGAAGGTACGTTACTTATTTTATCAATTAATAAATGCTATTGCGAAAAAAGGTTGCTTACATTGGTAAATGCATGCAGTACACAGTTCAATGGGATGATTCAGTTTTAAGGTATCACACGAACGAATGCTTTGTATTTCTAATGTAGATTTGGATCCATCAGCGCCACACGATTTACCAAAATAAAAATGTATTGATTACATTAATATTTTTGGGTTAAATATTGCTTTTTTTGTTTTTATTATGTTTACTATACCAATAATAGTTTGCCCTCTGAGCACTACACGCTAGTCCGCCGTACCGCCGCACTCGCTTGCCGCAATTGCTTTGGACTCACAATAGAAACATCACTGTGTGAATAAACACAGACAATTAAATCATTTTGACCCACTTTTGTTAATTATGTTTCCAGCCTTCAGATATCAAATACAGCTTCATAATATTACTCTGTTCTGGATTACGGAATTATTACTTCACATATCGGTATTGCGTAATCCCGGAGCAAGTTTGCGAGTTTAAGAATCGTATGCTAGCAAATGCGAGGCTAGATCACGATGCGATTTTGCGAGATTACCATACGAGATCGCGACATTAATAACGTGATCTTGCGTCCTGTTTGGAATTTTCAACCTTTGAATGCACAACGTCGAAAACGCGAAAATAAGATGAAAAGACACGAGATAATAGGATATCTTCATCGCGATCTCGAATCGTTAAAACTCCTTCTCCTGGCGTGATCTCGTGCTTTCGCATCGTTATTTCGCTCTTCGAATCGTGATCTCGCTTTCTCGCCTTTTGATCCCAGAGGTCGACATAGCGAAATAAAATTTGTCATTTACGGAACACCGTACTTCATGCTCGTTCCGGTAAAGAAATTATTTTATTCTTTTTAACGGCAATTGAAAATAGTCACGTGTAATGGTTCGCATCAGGTAAACGTTGGTGCGTTGTACTAGAATATTCGGTCAGCGAACAATTGCGTCAAGATAGGTAACTACAGCGCATTTTAATTCGCCCTTGTTGCGTTAACGCCCTTGCCTAAACTACAATGAGGTATTTAAAATGAGAACATGCTTTAAGAACAGAAATAATTTTATTTGTGTTTAACTCAACGTTTATAATTGTTATTTATTTACCGTGTAATATAAAATGCATGTACTGTGTTTGTATCTTTTGTCGCCGATTTTGTTAACATTTTCATTGTATTATGAAATAATTATTAAATGAATGTATTCTTTTGGCTGTTTCCACTGTTTTTTGGTAAAAGATAGTTGAGTACAAATACTCAATTCAGTGTGTACATTGACACACATCACTCTCACCAATAATGTATTATTATCATTATTACTTTATTTTTTCACGCATGTATGAATGTTTTATATTGGTCACGATGAGCTGTAAAAGGCTTAAGTGAATAAAATATTTGTTCTGTTCTTTTCTGTTTAAAAAAAAAATTATTCCAAAAGGTGATTTTCGAAATCTAATTGTTAGCTTTTTTGTCAAAGGCCAATGATTCCCGAACGCTTTATGCAATCCATAGACACGACACCCAACACTATTCAAGTGACTGTCTTTATAGCAATCTGAAACGCTCTTAAAATATCTCTAACAAAAAGTGCGTAAACCAGGTGATCAAACTGAAATGCAGCAGGCAAGCCGAGTCTTGAATGACACTTGCTGAGTGAATGTTTTATATTTTAGACGCATTTATTTCGGTCAATATACACGGCATAGCACATTGATTGCTAAGTGAAAATACTTGTGTGGTGTAAATGATGGCAAATAACGCTCAACATTATACAAATTCGATAATTATGCATGCTATGGCAATGTATGAAATGGTCTTAAGCCGTCTTCATTTACGTATGAACCAATACAGTGCTAATACACGATTGTAAAATTAAATGATGTATGCAAACTGTTCCTAAATAGGGAAAAAGGTCAAGTGAATATCTATTAGTTTTACTTGTACACTAAAGTCCCGCCTGGGTCGTTCACATGCAAACTAATAAACGCCTTCACGCATGCGTTTGGGTCTGTCAGATTGACTGTAGGGGATCTTGATGTCGGTGGCCCATTCCATGTCATGGCTCCTTCCGCCCGAATGTCCAAAACTAAACAAAATTAAATGAATTGATAAAATACATTAAATATGATTTTAAAAAATCATAATAGAATAACAACATGCGTTACTCACGGAATTGTCATAATAATGGGTACACATTCCTTGATATAAACTGGCGACAGTGACTTGTATTGATTGATGAAATTATGGATACTTAAATCATTACACAATTTAAATTGTAAACATAAACCTTAATAGTTCAATTAGAGAAAAAGGGAAGGTACCATTTAAGTTTGTTTAGCATAAATTGAGCTAGGCATTTTGAATTACTTTGAAAAAGGATCTCTGTACTCATAATTTAAACAACAAAGACCTGCGAGGCATTTTCATTATCTTTATCATTATCCTTATCATACGAACTTTAAGGTATTATAACTCTTAGACACGAGAGTTTGAATTTCTTCCATTTCTTGGCATATTTCCTTTTACTATAGTTTTCTTCATTAAAAATAAAAGTATAAGAAAAGTATACTTTAAATACATCGATAAACCAAGACTTTCATGGTAAATATTTATACATAAATGCCCTGTATATTCATTCATGATAGCATATGAGGTTTAACAATAGGACTATAAAAAATAGTATCACACACAAGTTAAAAATTATGTCCTCTCAGAAAACTAGAAAAATTCAATCTGTAGTCGAAAGCCATTTCTATACTGATTTATCAAACAACGGCAGAAGGAAAATAAAAAGCTTGAGCATAAATATTTTCTGGGATGTATAATTGATCGAAAACCAAAAAATACTTAAGTTTCACCGCAAACAATTTACAAATTACACCTTCCACACAAGGGCAACCACGTTTACACAAATTATTATATATAGTAACAATGCGGGAATTTTAGATGTTACATGAAGTTCATACAAATATCGTATTGATATAGATTTATCATAAACGTCTTACAAGTATGAATAACATGTACTACATCATTTGTAAACGAAAACAGTCAGGCCCATATTAATACTCATTGGTCAGTTTAAATTGCTCAATACGCATTGGTATTAAGTATAACATTATTTCAATACAAATTAGTTTAATCGTGCAAACGTATGTATATATATATATATCTATATTTATATATATATATATATATATATATATATATATATATATATATATATATATATATATATATATATATATATATATATATATATATATATACAAACTTATATACATATATATGATATCGATCGATCATAATCAACCCATATAATAACAAACCATTTATTGACACCATACTTAAACAGATCAATGAGCAATGAATCGCAAAACCTTAAAGGCTCATATAAGGTGACGATCCGTAATTATTACCGATTTTTATATATATTTTGCATATTTTATTTAATAAGGTTATCAAAAAACAATATATATATGCTATTGGACATTACCATAAAACAATTAGCAATACAACTTGTTTTGAGCTCAAAATACAGTGTCCTCCAAGTAAATTTTGTTTACAAACAATCAGTTTATTTACATCGCTGTTGACGGATCGTCACCTTGTGTGAGCCTTTAAAATACGTTTTGTTATACTGTATAAGAAAGAAGAAATTTCGACCTTGGTAATCATAATAAAATAATAAAGAGCATTCTCTTACATATTACATTCTTACAAAGATCATATATTAGTAAAAATGCATAAACAAAATTGTTGTTATTTTGACGCATGATTATTTATGTGTATTTATTATTGCTGTTTTGTTATTTTGACGATGAGCTGTATGTGCTTATATCGTAAATAAATCTGTTTTGTGTTCATCTGATATAGATTTATCGTAAACGTCTTACAAGTGTGAATAAGCTGTACTAAATTATTTGTAAACGAAAGCAATCAGGCCCTAATTAATACGAATTGGTCAGTTGAAATTGCTCATTACGCAATGATATTTAGAATAACATCATTGCAATATAGATCAGTTTAATCGAACAAACGTATATTTAAATATATTAATGATCGATCGTTCATAACCAAGCCATATTCTATCAAACAATTTATTTACACGATACTTACACAGATAAAGAAGTAATAACTCACCAAAACCTAAGAGTTTTTAATAAAATTTTATATAATGAATTAGAAAGGGGAAACTATATGTCATGCCAGATTTGAGTTCTTCAATTATATTCATTCACAAATGGAAACATAATGCGAATATCGTGTTTAATAGAATATTTTTGAACGGAGCGTATATAGAAAAGAATCAATCAACAATGTTATAAATATACGTGTCGCGGAAGAGAATGTTTATGAATGATTCAAAGAGTTCACTATCTGCTGCGTCTTAATCACGTGGTATTTTTTGTCAACACAATTCATTCATAATCTGATGCTATTAAAAGATGCGGTACAAAAAACTACTGTGATCAACAAGTATTGTGTTACATCGAGAGTCCAATGCACTATCACACGTCTGTTGATCAACCACGTAAATAGTGCTTGATACTACACCGTGGTTCTCAATTTATTCAACGATGAAAATGGGTTGCAAATAATGCTGACTTTGAAATAAAGTTTGAAATTTTCGTTTCTAAATTATTAAATTGAAAAGAAAACTTAAACTATTGATTGTGTGTTTTCACTTGTTAGTCGCATATTTACCACATGCAATGTGTGTTATTTTAGTTACACCACACATTTTTTAGTCGATACAAAATATACAACGGGAGCTCACATCATATGTGTCCTCACATGGCTTATTACGAGTTTATTTCTCTACAATCGGAAAATATCGTAAGTTAATATTTAATACGCAGTTTTCTTTCGAAACATTCAAATCACACCTTTATAGCCGCGTCATGCGAAAATGGGACCTGTGGCGTTCCGGCCAGCGTAGCTCAAGCCCAGCCTGTGAATTTGCGTACTCTGGTCAGAGGCGATGCTGTCCGCTATAAAATCACTTTATGGTCTCATTATATTTTCCCTGACCAGACTGAGAGATGCGCAGGCTGGGTGGTCTATTGCTATGATTGGCGCATATGACATAAGACCCATTTTCGCATGACGCGGGTCTTTTTAAATCTCATTTCGAGTTGTGAATGGTACAATGCATTTCGATATAAAATTCAATTCAAAAAAGCAAATACAGCAAACTGGCAAATAAGGGTAGCCTATTCAGGCGTTCAGGAACGAATTCCAATCGTGCTAACCGATTACGGTGAACATTTGTGATTAGATAATTAAACGATTTTCTCTAAACGTGACACTTTATTATTTCGGTAGTGTTTTTTTTCTCATATTTAAAGCAAAACTGTGTTTATCGATAGTCAATTATGTATAACACTGACGATTTAGTGACCGAGTAATAACCCTGAAATTCTGCGAGATGGATATCTCATTGCGAGTTGTGAATGGCATATTTTAGCACAATGCATTTCGATATAAAATTAAATTCAAAAAAAGCAAATTAAAC